>NC_088882.1:20947442-21218141 GCF_032884065.1 Artemia franciscana | reverse complement strand
CAGTTAGGCTTGGTGATAACACCATAAGGCCAGATTTATGAATGATCTGGGCTGTTCATTGACTTTAACATGACGCTTGTAAAGCAAAAGTGGAAAATTGAGATTGCGTGAATTTCGTTTTGAAATCCTATGTCAGTCCTAGCTTGTTCCCAAGTGACAGACTCATTTGATTTAACTACCGTTTGACCTTTGTGGATGTATTTTGTCTTTCTTCTACTCTTGAAATTTCACCAATATGTGACAATATTTTGATCAATCTGACTCTAGAAGGAGCAGCTGATAGGGGTTAGCAGTCTGGAAATTGTTGGTCTATCTTCTATGAGGTTGGTGTGGGGCTGTGGGCCCTGTAATGTTCCTTGAACGTGATTTTGGGTTGCTTATTGGCCGGCATTTGTTGAACGAGACCAAGCTATTGGAGCTGTTGGTTTTTTATTCAGCCCATGATGTTTTGGGAGGAACCCAAGAAGATTTTCATTTGACAGTCAACCTACATGAATAATTAACACTGTATGACAGAGGCACTTAGCTCCAAATGTTGAAATTCTTTTCTCATTGTCAGACTTTGTTAACCAATTTGTATTTGAGTACAAAACAACGGGGATTCTAAAGAGTTAATTAGCCGTACAGCCAAAGACGTTTATAAAGTCTTGCTTTTTCAAATTGAGAAGCTAGAAGTTGTTAAACCAAGTCTTTACAAGTTCACTACTCTAATTGAGCAATCATTAAAACTATACACTTGCAAATTGAAGCATAACCCACTCGCCAAATTACGTAGAAGATGCCTCATTGGCACTGTAGTTTGATTTTAGTATGGTTTGGGGGCATGTTACCCTTGTTTTCGACCTGCTTATATTCAAGAAAACTGCGGAAACTTGTCTGTTCACTACTTTTTCGTGGATAAAATATCAGAATCGATGGTTGAGATTGAAGGTCGTGTACGAATCTCACGTTTAGGAGCAACTCTAGTACATTTTGAGTTCATGGGGATTGGAAGAGCTGCAGCTATAGCAACAGTATGGGGTTAAGCATAGTGAAAGACACAAATAAATTCGTAGCTCTATTTGAGCCCTTGCTTGTTAACACAAGATTTCCCACTTAGATTAGCAAAATTAGTCTTAACAGCGATTGAACTGCTTATTCGTCTTGCATAGCACAGTATGCTTAGGATCTATGAGGAGCTCTGAAGTATCCAGGTCAGGAAAAATTTCCGTGTCAACCTCCCAGAAATGTCTTAGTTAAAACTTTAGCTTGAGATTCTGATTGATTTTAAAATGAAAGAGTAGCAATCAGAAGTGAGGAACTTTTCAAAATGAATCACGAGAAATGTAACATTGCTAGAGTTTAATAGTTCTGTTGAGCAATTCCTTTTTTCTGAAAGGGTCATTCCAGAAGCCAACTGGAAGCAATGATTGAAGCAGATTCAACTGAAACATTTGGATCTGGTAGTTGTAGGGTGTAATGATCATATGAAATCTATTATAAACTGTATTTAAACTTGTTCAACTTTGTAATATTTATATTTTGTGCACCAATCCCGCTTTTTAATGATATTATTGACTGTATAACATTTTTTTCCAAAGCCATTCTTCTTTTTCAGATGATTTTGTCTATTATTTTGACTCCAGGAAGAAGCAGAAAACTAAGTCTCCTAAAAGCCAGAAAGAAGATCTAATTGATGTTGACGACACACTGGACGTAAAAACAACTGCGGAATCTCGTAAAAAAAAGTTTTAGTTTTCTGTAACTGTAGCAGTTTTAGGATAATTGGTGGTGTGGATAATTGGTGTTGCTAGGTAGTCGACCTAAAAGAGACTCAACTCTCTTTTTTCTTTCTCTGTAAAAAAAAATTTCGATTAAGGCCGAAGTTTGACCTTTTAAAAGCTGGGAATCCTTTCAGATAATAGGTGGGTTTAGCAAGATTCTATATTTATGACACTTTGTGGTATTAACTTAAAGAAACGTACGAGGGGACATGAATACGTTCAGCAGAATGGCTCAGGTACTGAGAATCTCAATCAAGGGAGTCAATCGTAAAATCAGTTAACTGAGTAAAACACGAAGTCTCTGGCTTCATTTTTTTTGTCAATTTGAGGCAGAAATTCTCATGTGAACACGCAATTGAGAGAGAACTCGAATAAACATGTTTCCTGGGGTTGACAAAAAAAAAGCTATAGTCCGGTAACAAGGGTTGTCAGTTATACAAGTTGCCCATTGTTATTATGTAAGGTTTTTATGGAAGATATGGTCCTCTAACTTTAGAGGAGTCTCATTTGATTGGAAATCGAAAGTTGTAGTTCCTTTTTTTAGAGTGTAAAGTACTTGGAGATCAACCTCCCCAACCCCCCCCACCCACACCCTTTTTTCCCCAACTGGATATGGTCAAAATTTAGAGATAGTCATTTTATTCAAAATTGTCCAAAGGACAAGTAACTATGCTTATGGGGTTCGCAACCCCTCCCCCAGTCCCGGGACAAGGGATGTAAGTTATGCTAGTTGTCGATTGTTAACATGTAAGGTTTTTAGGGAAGGGTTGGTCGTATAAACTTTTGTGGTGGCTCATTTGATTGACAATCAAAAGTTCTAGTGCCCATTTAAGCATCAAGATTGATCAATGGGCCCATTCTTAACATATAAGATTTTTAAACAACCAAGAGAGATAAAAATCTACAAAAAAAAACTTCAAACGAGACGACGGCCAGTAGAATTGAAAGACTAAAACAACGCGGATATTTCGCCTGTATCCAAACAAGGCGTCTATTAGTCTTTCAATTCTACTGGCCGTCGTCTCGTTTGAAGTTTTCTTTTTGTAGAGTTTTATCTCTCTTGGTTGTTTATTGTCATGTCTGGTCAGTTCGACTTAAGAACTTTTATAAGATTTTTACTAAGAAAATAGAGCATGCTTCATCGCGGATCTTCAAAAAAGCTTAGAGTATTAAGACAAAACTTCAAGGAAACTTTCAGAAAGACGTTGAATACAATCAAGAAGAATTATGTGCTTGTTGGTTGTGAAAAGAGAATATCAGCAATATCTAAGGAGTATCTGAGGGTATTAGGTTGAAAGAAACTTTCAAGGTATTTTTAAAGGATGTTAAAGAAATATTGGTGGGCAGACAGCCCCCTTTCTCCTTGACCTTTTTATGTGCCCATTCTTCTGTACAATGATCAAAAATTTTGTAATCTTCATTTTGTTCAAACGATTCCAAAAGTCGAATAGCTATGCCTTTGTGCCTTGACGCCATACCCCCCAAGGCCCTAGAGCAAGGGTTTTAAATTTTACGGTATGTTGAAGAGAAATTGGAGAATGACTCCTCTCCCTACTTGCCCTTTTTAGGCCCCTCTTTGCTGAACACTGATGGAAGTTTTGAAATTGTAATTATACTCAAGCTAGTCAAAAAGTTTAATTGCTATGCGTCCAGGGATGCTGTGCTCCCAAAACCGTGGAGTTAAGGTTTTAAATTAGGCCACTTGCCCATTGTTTGAAGGTAGGATTTATCATTAGAAAAGGAGGAGTTTTAATTTTGTGTGTATCCAAAAAGGTTAAGGACATTAAAATGAAGCTTTAGAAAATTTTGAGGGCTATGTTAAATTAAATCAAAAGGCACTGCTTGCATCCAGTTTATCAAAAAGGAGGATCTGTAACATTTTAAAATCAATTAAGGATATTAAGTTGAAAACTTTCAGGACATATTGAGAGGATTGAAAGCTAGTTAGAGGACTGCCATTCCCCTACCATCCCATCTTTTTGAGTTGTCCTCCCTTCAAAAGTATTTGATCAAAATTTAGTATAAGCTATCTTTTTCAGTATAGTTTAAAGGTCAAATAACTTAGCCTATGAGTATGACATAATCCCCCACAGCTTTTGAGATTGATGCCGATCACAACAAAACACACTGTGTTCATGCTGGTTGTCAAAAGGACAGATCAACAATAATTCAGAACAGCTATGGGTATTATGTAGAAACTTTCAGAGGATGTCGAAGAGCTATTGGAGAGAAACCAGCCCCCCTTGCCCTTTTTAGACGCCTCCTTTCTTCATCACTGACCATATTTTGATAAAAGGATTTTGTTAAAAATATTCAAAAGGTCTACTAACTATACCTCCAAGGATGCAATGCCCTCCACAACCCCCAGGGTATGGATCGTAAATTATGCAATGTGCCCTTTTTTACCTGCAAGATGTATAATTTGGAAAAGGGGGGATATTAGATTATGGGTGTGTAATGAAGGGCTAAGGGTATTAAGTGGAACTTTGAGGGATGTTTAGGGGCATGTCAAACTCAATCAGAAGATATTTTGTGCATCCACATTAAATACATTCTAAGACCACACTGGCTATACAAGACGTATGAAAAAAAGAAAAGAAAGGATATGACATATCCTAAGTAAAATCAAATAGTAGAGAAAAAACCAGGATTTTGTCAGCCAGTAGCTAACTATAAAAACAAAAACAAGCAAATTTTTTGACAAGGATCTCTATCAAGTCGTCCTCGGTGCTCAGAAAAAAACAAAGACAAGATCTAACCTTTTGAAGTGAACTCTACAAGAAGAGAAAAGACAATGAATAAAAAACCAGAAAGAATAAAAAAAAACAGAAAGATTAAATGAAAGACGATTCCCTCATTGGATTGGACAAATATTCTTTGCTTAGCAATAGATTTTACCCGCCTGCAATCTCGATTTTCATTAGATATGCGGACATATTGCCTCAAATTAGACTGGGGAAAATATTGATTAAACCTTTTAATCTTTTAGTTATTATAAATTGGGCTTAAGGAAATATCTCCTGTATCTATAAATTAGATTTTTTATACATTTTATACATTTTTATCTGAAATTGCCTTATTAAAAGATTGTGTTTAAATAAGTTTCCTCATCAAAAAGAGCTAAAATATCAAGGTTTTCAAAAATATGGAGGCCCAAAGCAGAATCAAAATTGTCATTTTTATTTTTAAGCCTCAAGGTCTCGTTTATTGAAGTTTTGTGTTCGTGCAGTTGCTCCCCCAGTTGCTAGTGGGTCCTACCAATGTAAAAATTCCTACATGAACACAGGACTCTTTAGACAACACTACCCAGTATAGGTTCAGTTTTATCCTTTCCCCAGTTGAAAAAATGTTCAACTGTTCGTTTAGTTTTGAAAGAAACAGAGATTATGTTTTTTTTTAATTTCAAAGTTTGTTGCTGAGTTTCGAGATGTATGGTATTGTGGTTAAAGTTTTGTTTTCAATTTGCGGAGTAACTGATTCAAGGGGGACTGACTCCATATTTTCCTGTTTTACCTTTTTTAATCGTCTATCTATGATATTTTCAATAAGGTTGATTAGGTAAATTCAATTACAGGACATATTTCCTTGATCCTAATTTTTAGATAACTTAATATTAAAAGATTGAATCAATATTTTCCCCCAGTCTAATTTAAGACAACATGTCCGCATATCTAATGAGAATCGATGTTGCAGGTAGGCAAATTCTATTGCTAAGCAAAGAATATTTGTCCAATCCAATTGGTTAATTGTCTTTAATTTATTCTGGCTTTTTTTATTCAGTATCTTTTTTCTTCTTGTAGCGTTCACTTCAAAAGGTTAATTTTTTTCAGTGAAGATAACTTGGCGGAAGTCCTTGTCGAAATATTTACTTGTTTTCGCTTCCATAGTTTGCTACTGGCTGAATGCTCGTTTTTTCTCACCTATTTGATTTTATTTTTCATTTATTATATCCTTTCTTTTACTTTGTTTCATACATCTAGATTATCAAAAAGGCTCGTCTGTAATATTTCAAAAATAGCTGAGGCTATTAAGTTTAAACTTTCGGGGCATGTTGAGCGGGGTGTTAGGTGTTTTCCTCTGTCAAATTCCACACGAACATTCGACCCCTGGTGTAAAAAATAGATGGATCCACATCGCTGCTCAGATATGGGACTGTAATTCTTCTATATGTGGTTTCCCTTTATGGTAATTCCAAGCTCACATTTGAATCTGACACCATTTTCGATGGATTTCAGGATCTGTTTGTAATTCTCATAAATTTTTTCGTAATAAACCATAACTGTTAAAAATTAACAGAAATAGCTGTTACCATTCCTGAATCAGCTTTAAATTGTGGCTCTTCCTCGGTTGACTGTTTTTTTAAATACTTTTTTTTTAATTTTCCAACTACTATGACCTATGAAATCTACTATTTCTGTTGTTCATACTCGAAAATATGAGACTGAAGCTGGTGACTGGTCTGATTGAATCTGTAGGCAAGAGAGTAAAACTTTGATGCTTGGATGAATGCCTCTAATAAATTTTACTTTTCTTTTGAATTAATTGAAATAGATAATGCACAGTTGCTAATTGAGATTGCATGTTTGTAGTTGAAGACAAAATAAACACGTTGTAATTAAAATAAGAACATTGCTGTCTCTATTCTGGGTAGCATTCACAGAACGAAGAAAATTACTAGCATTACCGGCCTACCCCATTTTATTTACCAACCTCCCCACCCATGGGGTAGTTAGGCCACTTTTTTGCCATGTGTGTTAGCAGCTATTAAATAAAAAAGTGAAAGCTGGATCGTAGGAATCTGTGGGGAAAATAACACCAATGGTATATCCTATTCAATCATTATATTTTTCGGCTTAATTGCTTTAGCCCCATAATCCACTAAACATTAAACGTCACGAACCTTCCCCAACCTTTCCTAATTTATTTTGTCAACTCCATAGTCACAAAGTTTAAAACGCAATGAGTACTATTGGACTACATGCTCTAATTACGTTTGATACCCTCATTTCAGTTTTGGCCAAAGGTTCTATGCTAAAAGATTTTGAAACTGATTTGGCCTATTACTGCCACAGTTAGGCTCAAAGAATTTCATCATTGTCGTTTTTATCCTAAAACAAGGTCATCGAAAAAGAGTAACTAGTTTTGTTTTGAACAATCTAGAATTTTAAACAAAGTCTTTGCTTGGTACTACTAATGCGTGTAGATTCAGATTGAGAGAGAAATTTAAGAAAATCTAACAAAAAAAGAGAGAGGGAGGGATAGATAGTGAGAGTGAGAGACAGTATGTATATTATCAGACGAAAAAAGTGATGTTTATAGTAATATGATAATCACATGAACAAGAAATAAGGTGAACATTTTTTAATTTCCATGCAGAGAAGGTAGAGAAAAAAAAAGTCAGTTAGCTAAAGCTACGATAAAGAACAAAATGAATCGAGTTGTTATAAGTAAAATTAAGCAAATTTGGCGTTCAGAATTCATGATAACAGTCTTAAATTCTAATAGACTTTTAATTCTAGTTTCCATTGATGAGAACGATGTTGACGATGATTCGTTTATTGATGTTCAATCAGATGATTCCGATAGCTCTATAGATAGTGAAGCTGCTTTTAAGGCCTTGTCAATGCAGAGGTTCGTTTCTTATTTCTCTCGGGGTTTTCATTGTATTATTATCTCTTAACCCTTGAAAACAAATCAAACAAACTGCAATATAAAAAAGAGCTGATTAAAATTGTATTCTTTTTACGAGTGTACTCCAGAAAGTATCTTACGTTTCGACAATAAAGCAAAGGGGTAAAATTAAACATTTTTATCGTACTGAGTTTTAAGTTACTGGCTGTAGAAACGGAGTAAGCTCCGTTTCTATATATGGAAACACAATGGTAGTCACTTGACATCCTTTTTGGATTTTATGGTGGATCTACAGTCACCTCAAATCTGAAACCACCCAAGAGAACAGGCAATATTAGAATTGCCTGTGCTAGGGAGTGGAATGCCGAAAGAGCTAAAATCATGTAGGTCTCTCAGCTCTTTTGAAAAGAGAGTTAAAAAGTTTCTAAAGAATTAAATTTTTATTTTTTACATCTATTTATTTTATTATTGTGCTTAGAATATTTTTGATATCGTTACTATTATTTTTTTATCCATCAAGGGGTTCGAGCGGAGGAAGAGTCAAATTAAATTTATTGTTATTTGATGGCGTTCGGTACTAAAATTTGAGAAGAGAGGAGATCACGCTGTTTGTAGTATTATTTAAGGGCCCAGACATGCATTACAAGGAGTTGTATTAAGTGTATTTTTATACCTTTATTTTTGAAATTAAAACCCATATTAAACTTGAAACTTGAAAGCTCTTGGCCACGATTCCCCCTTTGCTGAATCGTCGGGAAAAACACAGCTTATTAGCACATTTCTCGCCAAAAGTATACATTACATATCCCCCCAAAAAGGATCATTATTTTATCTATTTGAGGATTTTTAGTTAAAGTAGATGTTTGAAAAATCAACATCTCAAACATCTCGCTACCGCACTTGAATGTTTAAGGGATGGGGGAGCTTACGGACAACAAAGGTGGGGCTACGTTCCACAAGCCCAATAGATATATAACAAATTTTGAGCTCGTTGTTTTACTATGGGTTTTGGTTCGGACAACTTTTACGGTCTCGGTCCATTGGAGACCACCCATGAAACCGACTATCTCTTCAATAGCAAGTAGTTTAGGAAGAAGCAATTTCTTGTTACAATTTCAAGAATTTTGAGGTTAGTTTGTTATTTGAACCGTGGCTACCAAAGCTACCCCAGCATCTGGGGTGGACCAAAGCTACCCCAGCATGGGGAACCTTAAACTGCAATCCACAACACACATATACATCTGGAACTTGTAAATACTCCGAGTCAATATTTATCCTCACTATTACCAATAGCTGTAAAGTTTTTGGAGGTTTGTTTGTAATTTCAATTTCGACCACCAAGGCTTCACCAATAGGACTACCCCATTGTGAAACTTGATCTAAACACAGAAATACATGTGGAGGATATGCAGATTCTACGCAAAGCTTCATAAAAACTATTTATTGTCGATTATTTGATTCTCTTAAGAGAAAACAATCAGTCTGGAAACCCTTTGTTAAATATTCATGACCATCTACCATGTTGCGAGAACGGTAAAAATATTTGTATGTATTTTTTTTTCAGTAGCCTTTCAATTTTTTTAATTCTGTCCATCTGCCTTCTTTCAGAATTGTTTTTGGCCTTATCAAATCTACTATCACACAGTTTAGTTTTTACATTTATTAGAAAAAAGAAAAATTATTCTTAAAATGTTGTTTGGATATTAAGGCAACCAGTTAGAAAATTCAGCTTATATATATGTCAAATCACTTTTATTTATTCATCATTAGTCCTCTTTTAATTTAGTACTTTACTTTGCATTTCATGTCCTCTTTGTTTTGAAGCTGAGTACTGATAAATGAAAGTCAATAATGTTGTGTCTCAATGATTCTGCTCTGCGTTGGTGTTCAACGCCCAGCGGAAAAACCGTTTGTACGATTGGAAACAATCGAAGACCTTTTAATACTAGACTTCAAATGCTGACAAAATTACATTAAGAATGTCTGCAATCATTTACGCTTCCCATTGGCAGAACGTACTGGAGACCCAAGTAGGATGTTAGTTCTAGTGTGCATTCTGCCAAAAAAGGAAAGACGCACGGAGATCGCTTTGATATAGCGTTATTTGTGTCCAGCATTCTAAGATCTTAAAAAGAAGTACAAAAGACAAAATTGTACAACAAAATCAAGAAATTCCGTTTTTGACGCAGGTGGTATTAGGTTATTTGAAAAGGACTCCAGTGACGCTCAGCTGACAATTTTCTGATTGGTCTAAAACTTTCAAAAAATGAAATGAAAAAATATTAAAAGTTTTTTTTTTTTATTTTGAGATACTGACGAATTGAATTCAAGAAAATTGAAATAGAGGGAATAGATAGCACTGCAGACGTTTTTAAGTTCAACAAAGAGGTGTGTGTTTAAACAAAAAGAAATTAGTGACTTATAAAACTATTTTAAACAGCTTTGAAAACATAAAAATTAATTTTCTGAGGAAAAACCATTAAGGAGGATAAGTAATTAGAGTATTTGTATTGTGGGAACAGTATTGTCTGTATATAGTACTATATAATATTGTGTTTCCATGAATACCAATACATTTTAATCTAAAATTGTTAATTTTGAATGATAAATTTATTTCTCATGTTTTATTTGATCTGGATCTTTTTGTGAATGGTACAACAAAAAACAATTGTTTGGGTTTGTAAATCTAGAGTAGAAATATTTACGTAGTAATATTTTTATTTGTGGTTGTCATATGCCGTACATTAGCTGTTAATGTAAGTGGAATTTCAGTTTTAGTAGGTTTACCCGATATAGGCCGCATATACTCTTCTGCTTACTTGTCTCGCTAAATATAGGCCGCTTGTAGACTACCCGATGTAGACTGTATGCGCTGTTCTGCCTGCTTATCTCACTAAATATAGCGTACATGCACGTTACTCAATATAGCCTGCAATGGCTCTTCTGCTTCCTTGTCTTGCTAAATATGGGCTGCATTTAGGCTACCCGCCATAGGCTGCATATGCTCTTCTGCGTCCTTGTCTCGCTAAAGATTGACAAAAAAGGAAAACTTTATTTTCAGTTTACTCGCTGTTTCACCCCTAAAATCATTCTTTTTTTCGTTTTTTTTTTAGCCTGGCAAGCAGTAACAATTGTTTTTGAAATTTTAGGGAAAAGCCAATAGTAAAAGGAAAAAACAAAGGAAGTAATGGTGCTGGTTATTCTAGTGAAGAAGAAAAATGGCTCGATGCAGTAGAAGAAGGTAGACTTGAGGAGGTAAGACTATTTAAAAGCAAATTAGTTATTTTGAAGAAAAAAGTGGCTTCACTGTTCGTTTTATCTAACGTATCTAAATCTTATATTTATATTCTTCTGTTGTAAGCGAAAGAGATGCGAGTCTTTTTTAAAAAATAATATGAATTCCAAGGAATGCATAAACTTCACTTCGTGTTAGCTCAAGGTAGTTAAAACTTCTATATTTTCATTGCTCCAAAACATTGCCTTGTAGACAAGGCCGTATCCAGTGGGTACTGGCTTTGACCACCCCCCTGAAATTTTCGTCCGACTCGTAAAAACATTACAAAAATGCATATAAAAAAATTATAAGTTTTTTAAAGCTTTTTATCTCCTCCCCCTGAACAAAACCCTGGATCCGCCATAGCTTAGAGATAAGACTTTCAACCTTTTGCAGTGCTTTAGAAGTAATCATTGCAAATATATTTCTGACACTAGAAATATAAAGGCTTCTTATCGTGTACAAAAAAGTGCGTGGTTTTGATTTTGTTTCTGCAGCAGATGACCAATGTCTGTTTGCTTCTGTTTTATTGAAGCCACCCTTGGAAGAAAAAAGGCTGGGAATCTAAGGACGAAATATGTGCAGAAACCTTGCTCGCGAAGCTGAAATAAGCCTAGCGAAAATTTTAAACTAACAAGTTGGAGGCGGTGGAATGTGACATTAAAGCCTACGAAAAACTTAGATAAGAATAAATTAAATTGTGTAAATAATAATAAATTTCACTATGTTTGACTATTTATTTTTTCATAGGATATGCTGCTGAAAAGAATGAAAGACCCTAAATCTATGACAGCCCGACAGAAAGCACGAATTGATAGACCTTTGGATACTCATGCTTCCGTTGAAATTAGCAGCAAACCAGTTTTAACAGAAGAACAAGAAGAAAAGAGAGCGGCTAGAGCAAGAGAAAGGAAGAAGGTTGTAGACGTTAGGAAAGAAGAAGAAAAGGTGAATATGGTTCTTTTTCTCTCTTCATCTCTCTTTCTTTTGACTCTTTGCAATGCTGGAAACTTCCTCATCCCATCTTGCTAATGAATTGAATTGCCTCTTGGAAATTTCCAATGACCTTCAATCCTCTGGGAAGTTTTGAGAAAATAAGGAAAAATATTGATTTGAAAACTAGGATTTTTGAATACGAATATCACCTTTCTTCTTGGAAAATATCCCAGTCTCCAGTATTGGAGGTCATAATCAGATTTTTGTTCTGGCTTTAAAAAAGCTCACAATAGTTTTGACGACAGAGCAAAGATGTATAGCATTTTGTTATTAGAATGAAAAATTCAAAATTGCGATTGGTTTTTAAGTAAAGCTGGGGCAAATAATATTGCATTTTCTGTGCAGTAATAGCAGGCAAACTTGACATTCTAATAGCACTAAAGCTTATTGAAAGTTATTTTTCTTTTATGTGACTAAAATTATGTCCTGATTGCTGAGGTAAGGTTAGATGCTAAACCAACTATTGTTTTCAAAAAAGAAAAAGTCGAAAGATGTTTTTAGAAAATAGAATTGGTAAAATAAGGTATTTTTTACTTTATATTTTATAAAAAAAAAACGGCCTATGCTCTTTTGTTTCTTTCTTAGAAATGAAGTTATTTTGTCTTAGCATTTTATAATACAGAAGTCCGTAAGATTATTGGGAGTCGAATTCATCCATCATTGCCTTTAACACGCTTTTTCGGATTGTAACATTTGTTTTGGGCAAGAATTCAGGCCCAAAGATTGCTACTGAGATAAATTAAACAGCTTAATGGCTGTGATAGTAAACTAGCTGTAAAGCAATTTTTTCAGCAAGAAAGTGTTGAGCTGGTGCTATCTAACAACCAGGCTAGTCCTGTCTAAATTTTCTTTCGACTAACGATTTGGAGTGAAGAAATTAATCTATTTGCAAGCAGACCTTGCTATCCAAAGCTGAAAAATTTCTTCAAGAATTTCTTTAAGGAACTTGATTTTTCATTAAGACTGGGTTTTAGATAAATTTGCTTTTTTTTCTTGTTTAATTTTATCATTTTCAACCAATAAGGAGATATGATAAATAATGAGAGAAATATACGCATAGCTTTTACCCTCTGCGCGTAATGATGGCTCAGCGTGCTGAGTCACACCACTAACTCTTACCCCAAGCCAAATGATTTGCTAAACCAGGGTTCGAACCCTTGTCCCAAAGGGTATAGGACTACAACTCTAGCGTGTAAACCAGTTGGCTAGGGTGGCCCCATATTAACCCTTTTACCATAGGCCAACTATTTGATAAAGGTATAACGTTGAAAGTTCTGTCACGGTCGTCATTCTTTTGCAAAATCATATATGAATGTTCGGAAGGAATTAATAAATGTGTTTTCTTTAAATTCATTTGTTGACGGAGCATTGGTGAAGTCGAAAAAAAAACGTCATGACAGTCAATTACAGATATTTCAGCTAAAGGGCGTGTCTTTATTCCCTTTTTTCACTTAAAAGCACTTGTAAGTATTTTATTTCTTTGGACATGAATAATTCTCTGGCTTTTGTTTAATCTTTAAACCGACTTTTTTGTGTTTTTTGGGTGTAGTATTTTGGGTGTTTTTGGGTGTATCCTGCTCTTCGGCCATCGTCACCTTGTTTTTTTCTTGTTATTTTTTTGGTTTTGGTAGAACTTGATTTTTTATGCCATTGGCAATTTTGTTTTTCTTGCACTAACCCCATAAAACTGATTCTAGGAATCCCTTCCCAAGAAAATTTGGCCTAGAATGTGCATTGTTGTATTTTTGAGACTCCCCTCCCGTTGCTAAAAATCGTCTTATGTTCCCTAAGAGTCTGTGCAAACTGTGGAATATGACCTTGTCTTGATAGTTACTGTTTTTGTGTCTGATTGAAAAATGAAGAAGAATATATTCTTGCTTCTTTAGAAGAGCTTAAGGATAGTAATAATTGCGGTATGCTGTTTTTCTTTACGCTTTTTCGACTGAAATGTATAATGTGAATCTAAGAAGCTAAAATATAGCCATCTGAAAAAACTGTGCTCTACCGTATTCCTGAACAACAAAATAAGTTATAAAATTATTTCGCTCCTCCCAAAAAATTGGCTTTATTCACTGTGTGTGATATTGAATGATTAGCTGAAAACAAGATAAAATTAGCTAGGAACACCAGTGACTGCTGTGTTTTCATTGGCTATCGTTCTTAAACCAAATTATAATTTATTATATTTCAGAGAAGGACGGTAGAAAAACTTCTGTTCAAACGAGGAGATAAAACAGAGTCGACCAAAAAGAAAATAGGAAAAACAGGAAGGCTGCAAATAGCTCATGATCTTGAAAAACCATGGGTTGCCTCATATTCTCTTCATATTACCCCAATCGGAAAATTCATATCCTCTCCCCCAGGATTGAACTATCCACTGGACCCACGACTCGAAAAGTATATTTTTGGTATCTTTTATTTATCAGTCGAAGTAGGCTATTCTATTGCCATTCTTAAACATATTGAACTTTTTTTTTTAATACGGATTTTAAGAGACTAATGGCTATTAGAACACTAATTATTCGAAATTTACGATTTCTTGTAATGTTTTTCTTTCTTTCTTTTTTTTAAGGAAGGGTGATAGCTAAGTCAATGTACTTGTGGACTAATATAGATGGCGTACCTCAGTTAGAATGAGTTATCTTTATTACTAACGAAATTTATCTAAACTTGATTTGCTGTGCATGGGCGAAGTGAAGTATTGCAGCAATCTTCGATGTATTTCCCGACAAAACTGTTACAGTAACAACGTTTAGTTTTACATCTGTGCCATTGATTAAACGCTAGTTGTACCCCTCAGGCCTTTAAAATAGTTTATTCTAAGAAGAATGACACGTTCCCTTAAAGAGGATTCAGCTACGCTGTATGCTGTTTCTACTTAAAATTGACTTTATTCTCCGTTTCCCGAAACTAGACAATTGTTTGTACATTTCAAATACACCACGTACATTAGCTAATAATTTATTGCTTTATCCCGAAACATAAAACTTTATCGAATCTTTATTTCAGAAAAATAGAGGTGTGCTAGATAACGTTACTTTACTTTGCCTAAAACATAATGTCTATTTTCCATAATTATCTCTATTATCGAGTGATTACCATATACCAATTTACCAGTAATTGCAAAACTACGTCATTCTGTTGCAGCATTATTTATAATTTTTGTGTAATTATTCGCATGCAAAACAATGCTCCAAGTCTAATATGCATTGGATATGAATTAAAGGAAGACTAGTTTCGACGTTTATGTAACTCTTTGCCCCTGAAGGTGAACATGCTTTATTATTCTTGAATACAGTTCAATCTGAAACTTAACACAAGGACTGTAACTCTATGTCCACACGGATCTGCGGAAAACCGCTGCCGATTGCGTTTTGCGGAGGAACGCATGCGTCTCTTGTCGCTCATCCTCACGGTTTTCCGCAAGACTCTGGCATTGGAAAAATACAGCGCATTTGGTAAAAATGCTTGGAGAAGAAAGGAACATGAAGGCAAAGGAATGGCTGATTTTAGCTGTTAAATTTCATCAAATAATGTATGACTAAAGTCATCCTGAGCATAAAAGATGCAATTTAATTCAGAAGGCTTGGGAGGAGATCTCGAGAGAGACGAATTTGCCAGTTAGGATGTGGTGAACAGTGCACTAGACTGTTTTAACAGCAAGCTCTCCATCAAAGTATGACCAAAGCTCAGAATCCACTGAGAGGAATGGGGGAGATATTTGTTTTTACCAACCTGTGTTCCCACTCTTTTTTTTGACAAATGCAACTGTTGATTTGGTAATTTCGCTCTAACAGCTCAGTCTAGGCCGTGTGGATCTAGATTATAAATTGCAGCTGGGCCACAGTCATGGGGAAGATGCAATCTCCTATGTCAGGGATCATGCAGGGCGAACTTGTCAAAAAAGTGTATTTAGTGACTCAGATGCAGAAAAAGTGACCAATTGCAAAAATCGGCGGTTAAAGTGGGAAATGGGGTTAGTAGCTGGTTTCGTATTAAATCAGGAGTTCACCAGAGTTACGTTGTATCCCCATTTAAATGAATCATTTTGACGGAATTTGTCCTAAGGAGCACAGCAAAGGTGATGGGAGAACACGGAATTAAATGGGGAATTAAAACTCTCCTACAATTAAATTATGCTGATGATTTAAGAATCTTAGATGGAAATTTTAGCAAAATGAATGAACTTTTAGAGGTTTTGCGAGTTCAGGGTGGAAGAATAAATTTGAAAATTAATATCAAAAAGACTAAGTCCCCAAGACTAGGAATAAGTGAATATGAAGAGGTGATGTTGGACAATGAAAGAATGATCAAGTAGACAGCTTCTATTACCTAGGTAGCGTTTTTAGTAAAGACGGTGGGTGCAGTGAAGATGTTAAAAGTAGAATATCCCAGGGTGGTTTTTCAAAGTTGAGAAAAGTTTGGAAAATAGGAAGATAAGTCTACAAACCGAGATTAGAATATTGAAAGTTACAGTGAAGACAGTGTTTAAGTAGGGTTCTAAAGCCATGGTGAACAAAAGGTGTACCAGCTATGGTATATAAGTATGGTGTAGAAAAGATGGAATCAGTTTTTGGATGTTATTTTTACCAACCTTAAAAAGTTTTTGGATGTTATTTTTACCTACCTTAAAACATTTTACAATACTCTAACTACCCTTTCCCCCTCGTTAGTAGCTATCATTTCATGCTACGATTGAAACCACTGTTCGTTTTTAAAACAAATTATTCAGTTTCTGAATTTTTGTACCGGCCATTAACAAGTCTAGGTCTTCTTTATTTTGGATCCTGGATTACGTCTGAGAGTTGGGACATGCGTAAATCTTAATTCAAAGGTTATTTTGTTTCAAACTAATGACGAATTACCATAAATGTTTCCCAGAGATTACTAAGAAGGCATGTTTTTCAGATAAACCTTACATTAATGAAAATATAAAGGACTAATCCATTTAAAACTAAAACTATTTCGCCTTGGAAAGAAAGATGATACCTTAAACCTCCATAAACAAATAAAGAGAGAAGTACATCGTGCTGCTTTTCGTTATGGTAAGAGCAAATTGAATTGCTTAAAACAGAGCAAAGTAAAAGAAATAGGGGGTCGCTCGTGCAAGAACCTTGATTTTGTTCTAGAAGGACCGCCTGAACAGAAATCCAATGAGCTTAATAAACACCTAGCTAGCATTGTGCAAGCGTTCCTCTCTCTCAAAAAAACATCTAATCTCCGAAACTCCAAAACATAAAATCCCGGAAGTTTCAGCGAAGCAAATAATAGAAAAAATACAGAAAAACTGAAAAAACTAATATTTGCTCCATTGATATCCCAGTTGATCTAATAAACGTATTTCCTGATAAACTATCAACGCAATGATATTAGTAATTCCGAATGTTACCCGTTGTGCTGGAGCTTGTCTTTATTGCTCCAATCTAAAAGAAGGGAGGCCTGAACGATTTTACTGGAGTACGACCCATCACCTTGACCCCAGTTTTTTCAAAAATGTTCGAGGGTTTCTTAACAAATTGGTTAAAGGCAGAGATTCTTGAACTTATTGACTTACAACAGTTTGGAAACCTGAAGGAGACATCTACTTCACATTACCTTGTTAGTCTTCTTAACAGCATTCTTTAAGACCTTGAAAATCCTGATACTTGGTTCCATGCTTAAGGACTTAACCATGCTTAAGGACTTTGAAAACCCTGATGCTTGGTTGAGTCTTTTATTAATTGATCTCCAGAAAGCGTTCGACCTAATTGACCACAATATTCTTGTAAATAAACTGCTGATGGACTTTCAAGTGAGCCCCTTTCTAGTTAAGATTGTTGCCTCCCTTTTAATAAATCGTTCTCAAGTGCTTAAATATAAAAATCCGATACCGGTTCTATCTTTTGTGGAGTCCCCCAGGAAACCCTGATGGGTCCCATTTTATTCCTTATAATGGTTAATACCCTCATGACTGACAACACAGAGCGATGGAATTATATAGGCGACCTCTCTGAACTTGAGGTTTGTCGACGAAATATTAAAAGCTCAATATAACATTACTTGATAATGTCCACACAGGAGGCTTCTTTGTCGAAGATGAAAGTAAACGCTAATAACTCGTCAGTTATGACAGTTAATTTTTTTAGATTACCCCCTTCTTTCAAAAACCCCATTCCTGCCCAAATCTCTGTCACATCCATTAAACTACTCGGGGTGCCAATTACTGCTGACTTGAAGTGGGATGCCCGTGTTCAAAATATCCTCAAACAAGCTTCCTCTTCGGTTTCTCTTCTAAAACGTTTGATTAATTTCCTTCCCTCCCCTCTAAGGATCTTCTCCAACTTTATTGTTCTTTTATTCAGCCAATACTAGAGTTTGCTTGTCCAGTGTGGCATTTCGGTCTTTCTTCAGAGCATATTTATAAGATTGAAAACGTCCAAAAAAGACCACTCTGAATCATAAATGGTGAAGGGAAGGTTCCATACCATCATCTACTAGGTAAGTTCAAGCTCATCACGTTGGCCGAGAGAAGGAACCTCCTGTGGCTTCGTTTTGGTACCAAGAACTTGTCTGTCCCCCATTACGTTCCCTCATCCCCAAACCCTACCTTCCCGCCCGCAACAGACTGTCCGTATAAAATCCCTAAAACACGCTAAACTGACTCCCATCTCCGCCAAACATAAAAGATATCGCAAGAGTTTTATTACGAGTTTTGTTGAGTTGTATAATAGTCAGGAAAACAAGTCATTAATTTTATTGTTATCTATTTATTTTTTCTTTTTGACTTTTTAACTAAGTTTTGACTCATCTTTTTATATATTTTATTTGGATTATGTTTGAAGGTCAAATTCTTTCATATGGTATATATATATATATATATATATATATATATATATATATATATATATATATATATATATATATATATATATATATATATATGTATGTATGTATGTATGTATATATATACTAATGTTATTTGTGACGTAAAATCCAAATTCGGCAACCACGCTGTGAAAAAAATTGAAATTAAAGTTTATTCTATGCTGAAGCGTGGGCGCTCCGAAAAACAGAGGAGGAGTTACTAGATGTTTTCCAGAGAAATTGCCTACTGATTGTTTTGGGCATCCGACTGACTGAATGTATCTCAAAGAGCAAGCTGTACGAAAAATGTGGTTCAATCCCGCTCTCTGGGGCTATAATCTGAGAAAGGATGAGAGGGTTTGGACACGTCCTGCGGATGAAAGACGATAGATTTCCAAAGATAGTCGTCGCCGGCCAACCGTCCAGGGCCAAATGAAAAGCTGGCCGTAGTCGAATGGGGTGGGAGGATGTCGTTGAGAGGGATTTAACGAAAATGGGAACTTCTTGGGAGGTGTAAAAGGGAGGCTTTGAATCGATTGGGATGGAGAAGGAGCGTGTGTAGCTGTGTCTATTCCCTGTTATACAGGTTGAAAAATTCTTGCTGAATAAGTTCAAACCAGATGTAATATGCCTACTTTTCTACTAAAAAACTAATTTCTAAAAGTATTTTTTGAAAAACAGGTTTTTCAAGGAAAACTAGAAGTTTTTTAAATAATCTAAGACCGGCAGAAATAGTCATATAATAATCAAACACAAAACGAACAGAAATTAGTATCAATGAATAGAAGAAACCCGAAACCAACAGAAATTAAAATGAATGATTACATAAAAGTAAGAGATACTGCTATAGATGAATAAATGAATCCTAAAACCAACAGAAATCAAAATGAATAATCAAATAAAAATTAACACAAGCAGAAAATTAAACTAACAGAAAACGAACCGAAAACAGAAGTAGGGCTACCGCCCCTAAATCTTCTGAAGGCCAGAGCGTCATTTGCGCTTTAATGACAAATATTGGTATTTTGAGCTTTGTGGTTTTTTTGAGGTTTTATTCGTCATAACATCAGAAACATGAAAACAACAACAAATATTCCAAGGCTAATCAAGTTTTACAAGTAAGAATGGTAACTCCCTCCCTTTTAAATCATTTCAACGGCTTGAAGGTCATTTGTATTTTTTTGCGAACTACATGAATTTGATCGAAGTGGTTTTTAAGTTTGACTTAAATATTAATTTCTGTTCGTTTCAGTTATCATTTCATCATCTACAGCAGTATCAGCCATCTTTGGGTCGGATATGGTTATTCATTTTGGTTTACGTTTGTTTTGGATTTCATTTATTCATTGATTGTAATTTCTTGTTTGTTGTAAACTTGAATTACTATAAAACTTTATTTCTGTTTTTTTTTTTAAGTTATAGTATAAACACTTATTTGACTTTCAAAAACTTTTGTTTTGGAAAGCATTCTTTTTAAAATGATTCTTGTTCATCTTTAATTGAACTGGTTTTATTGCTGGTTAGTATTAGGAATATGTATATTTTTTTCCAGTTTTTCCACAAGAATTATAGTTTTGTATTGTAGTTTAAATTTGAACAAAGTTTAGATATTGAGTCAAAATTGTCGATCACCAGCAGTTTTGTGGTATAAGTTTCTAAAAATGGTTTACTATAGAATTTCTAAGGGTGAATGAGAAGGGGACTAATGTTCATTTGAATTAAAAATCTGCAGATGTTTTAGTTTTCTATAGCTTGCGAATATAAGTTTCAAACATCTGAGAAAAATTTTCCCTTTTTTTTTCGGACGAACCAATATTTTGGAGACAAGAATGTTTTTGCACCCTTATCTCTTTCCTCAAATATAACACTGATTCCTTTTGCCTCCCAAAAAAACCCCTAAAAGTTTTAACTTTTTCCCTCGTCGTTCTTGGAGATATTACAGACACATTATTTTAATATCCCAGGTGAATATACTTTTTTTTGGTTACCCTACTACATCAACGTGAGCAGATTCAAAGCTCCAATGGGGCTAATAATGCCAAAAATCTTTGGCGGATAGAAGAAACATTCTTTTTACGCTTCAATGTGGCAACACCTACGAAAATGCGGCACTTCCCTAAGAACATCATAAAATTTTTAAACAACGATAAGAAATATCTTGCAAAATTTAACCGATGAATTATAGAACTAACTGATGTGTAATGATAGAAACTTAAGTCTCGTGTTTTCATTGGTGTTTAAATTTGAAATATTTAGTTGTGAATTTAAAATTGGCTTCCGATTTTTATCCTGATTTAAATCCTTCCGATTTAAAGCCTGACCAAAAAAAAAAAAAATCTTTATCTTGTGATTTCATTCTGTTTTTACCGTATCAGAAACTTATTCCATTTCATATTCATTGCTTTCTTTCTTCGCTTTCTTTCTCTTTCTTTTTTGCTGCTAGCTTTATTCATAAATTAAAATTAAAAGGTTTAAAAATTATCTTTCAGAGCACCTCCTCTACCTGTGTACTGTGGCAATTCTGGATGTCAAAACCTGAAGAAGTATATCTGCTCAAAAACACACGTTCCGCTATGTAGTTTAGAATGTTATAGATCTAATCTCCGTGCAGTATTGGAAGGAAGAAAAGCAATTGCGTAAAAAGTTGGTATTTCTGAAGCATAATACCGTAATGATGATTTGTTGGGTTTTTTGTCGTTTAATATCGATTTAATTATTTCTATTTTGTAGAAGCGCAAATAAAATATTAAGAAAAATGGAGCAAATGAGGCTTTAAACTTCAAGTTTAATACTTCTGAAGCTAGAGCTAAAATTGGATAAAAGTCAGGTGATATCCAGAGTACCTTTTCGACGTTAAACATGGGTCACTTTCTTTTTAATGCTCAGGCTCATTGCCAAAGGCAAGTTCGAAATTAGAATTACTGTAAAATAATGATGTGAAAAGAAAGAAAAGTCGGGCGAAATTCTTAAAGGGATGTAGCCTGAGAAAAAAGAAGAAGAACGAAGCAATAAAAGAAAAAGTTTCGAATGGGAAACAGCAGACAGGATGCTTGAAGATAATTGAATTCCGAAATGAAATGGCACCAAATTAATGAATAAATTAAGAGAGTTCCATAATACGAATAATTCAATTCTGAGAAAACACTAGAAAACGAAAAGCAAAAAAAGTAAATAAAAAAATCTACTAGATAGTTTAACCGGTCGTGACGAGGAGCTTTGACAAAGTAAGTACACATTATCTTGACTTGCTTAGGCATCATTAACTCTATCTCATGTTTATGATGGCGGCGTTGACTTTAAGACTTCACGATGCCTACCAACCAGTTAAGAGCGAAATATGATAGGACGATCACTTCAAATTGCAGCTAAATATGCGCCTGTCACTTCCAGTCTCCTATCCCACTTTTAACCAGTATTTATGGAGGAGGAATCCTATGCGAATTATGCACAAGTTATGGATTATACCCCTCGTAAGAACAATAAAACAAAGGGCTAGGAAGAGTTAAACAAAGCAGCGTTGCTACTGCTCAAGGACAAAAGTTAATAATGTCTTTTCCTTGCAACGCTGGATTCACCTTCCTCCTCGAAAGGTAAATTTTTCACCAAGCACAGGAATCTCGTGAGTATAGAAAGCTTATGGTTAAACAGAGACCCAAGTAACATCTGCATTTTAGATGCCATGTTAAGCAAAAAACGCCAAATCTTGCTTCAGGTACAAGTAAGCAAGTACAAGAATTGATAGAGACGACTCCGAAGAGACGATATTAACATGACCTCAAAATAGCCTTCAGTAAACAACAGGCGAAATTTCGCAAACCGTAAAAATCAGACGAATTATTTGTATACGGAAAAGAATTAGAAGAAACTTGGATTTTTAGGCGAATGGTATGGACACGAAAGCGAATGCCCTCCGCAAGAGCCTGCTTCAGCTAGAACCGCAAATTTTACAACTGTAGCAAACAAAGAACGTAGCGAACGCACATACACAACTAAGGTTACTCAAATTAATTTTGTGCGTTCATGAGTTACTTTGAATAGTATATATATATATATATATATATATAAAAACAAGTTTTTTCAACTGAAAGTAAGGAGCGACATTAAAACTTAAAACGAACAGAAATTACTTCGTATATGAAAAGGGCAACAGTGGTATAATTTTAAAAAGCTTTTGCGTGGGCTAAGGTATATTTCATATTCAATCAGCTTTTCCCAGTAGACTTCATTACTAATCTTGCAGAACCTACCCCCCCCCACTTCCCCAACCTCCCAGCATGGAATTTTCTATCTTACAGTTGAACCAAGCACCATTCTAACACCCCCGTGTATTCAGTGTGCACGTGTTATTCAGTTGCACGCAATTTTGAACAGATTTTGACTCTAGAAGATTAGATTTGTTTTGCTAATCTTTTACTATGCGTAATTCATTGAAATATTACTTATGACTTTCTATTAAATTGATTTGGTAGTGGATCTGCTGCTTTATATTAATGAATGGCATTAAAATAAGCGGGCCACATAAAGCAAAAGCAAAAATACAGGATAATTCCAAGTATTGCATATAATTCCAAGTCTAATATTATATTATACCATGAACCTTATGATATTTCAAATAGACGAATGTACACATAAATAAACCTACAATACACACAGACTTGTTACGAAAATTGTAGTCGTCCATATATTAATTCCTTTATCACTTCATCCTGGCCAATTTGTACTTCTCTTTCGATTGGTAACAGTGCAAGTGAAGAATCTTTCTTACGCCGTTATGTTGCAGTAGTACATCTTCAACCATCGAAGGCAAGAAAAGGATCTTTCAGACGACGCAGAATTTATAGGAATAGGGACGTACAGTTCAAATAAATCAAATATCAAGGAAACACACATTTCAAGCTTTTTTCAACAAAAACAGATTCTCTTTCTAGAGTGTTTTTATTTTTTATATCCTCAACCCCTTAAAAATTATGTAACTCGGACATGCAGCGTTCAAAATAGAGCTTATAGTTGTTTGCACCAAAGCTTACACTGTCTTTGTTCATTTCGTTTGTACCCGGTATTACGCGTTCAAAACGTCCAAACTGCTCTCTTCTAGCCTACTTTCAATCTCTGTAGTTAGAACATCAATAACAGGATGCAACACTGTATTTTTGAAAAACTCTAGCGCTCTCTCATATGGAACTATTGTACCCCCATCTAATTTCACTGGAACTTTATGTTTTCGGGGCAATTCAGGACCTCTAAAACCATATTGATTAGCTAATTCTGAGCTTCGAAGGCAATCATGAAGTGCCACTTGACACCCATAGCGTGTACTTTTGTAAAAAAAAATATTCTTTTTTTTATTAAATTCGCGGGTTGAAACAAGTGACGCATGGCAAAATACATGGGAATTATATATTGGTTTATATATTTACATACTAGGGAGGGGGGGGGGTAAACTATAGTGCAGCTGCAGTCAAAATGTGTTAACTACAATTACCCTACACATTATGAAGTAGGTCAAGAATTGTTTTTTAACATATGTCCTTCTCAACCGCTTCAATTCCATACTTATAAAAAATTAAAGGAGGGGGGCAATTTTTTCTCCTTTTTTCCATGGAAATATCTAATAAAATACATGTTTGAAATTAAGGGATGGGGAAATCCAAAAGGAAAATACCCCCCCCCCCTTCCCTGAGATTGGCGCCACTGGAACTGGTTTTAATAGCAACAAAATCGTAATACCATTCAATCCTCGAGATAGGTTCTTAGACCTCTGTTGGTCTGGATCCCTTCAGCACTGCCCTATGGGATAGCCTAGACCAAGTATCAAATAACTGTTAAATTTAGCTTAAAACGCAAAATTAATATAACCATAGTCCAATTTAGATATTGAAAACAGTCGAACTTGTTTCTCACAATAATGTATTTCAAGCACAAGACCTGCGAACAAGAGCAAAATTCTCCCTCGTTGATGTTACGATGATCTTGTATAAGAAGTAGATGACCTATTTCCTTGATGATTAGACGTCACAGGCAGTATATTTGTACAAATATTAATACAGGAAGCGCAATGAACCACTATTTTATGCTTTTTTTTACATTAAAAACGATCTGGGATTAATTAAAAAAAAAAATGTCTGATCGAAGTAAAGAGTGAATTTGAAGCTTTAAACGAGCGACAGTTTTAAAGTAACTTAATGAATTATGGTTTCTCTCTAAATTATTGGAGGGGGGGGGGAAGAATCCCCCCCCCCCCCTAAACAACACCACTGGTCATGGCTGCCCAATTCATGGATATTTCATTTACTACAATATACAAGGTTTGAGTTGGTATTATTATAATAAAGACAGTGGGAGCAGTGAAGATGTTAAAAGTAGAATAGTTAAGGCTCAAGGTGTTTTTTCACAGTTAAAAAAAAGTTTAGAAGAATAGAAAGATAAGTCTGCAAACCAAGATTAGAATATTGGAAGCTACAGTGATGACAGTAATCAAATATGGCTCTGAAGCATGGGCGTTCCGAAAAGCAGGTGTTCTGGGTACCCGTCTGACTGATCGTATTTCAAACAGTAGGTTGTAAGAAAAATGTGGTTCAATTCCGCTTTCTAGGGCTATAATGAAAGAAAAAGGTTGAGATGGTTAGGCCACGTTCTGCGGCTGAAGGATGACAGATTGCCGAAAATTGTCCTTTTTGGTCAACCGTCTGGGGCTACACGGAAAGCAGGTCGTCCTCGTCTGGGTTGGGAGTATGTCATAAATAAAGATATTAAAGAAAATGGGAACTTCCTGGGAGGGTGTAAAGAGGGAGGCCTTGAATAGATTAGGTTGGGGGAGGAGCGTACGTGGCTGTGTTGGCCTCAGGTGACTTGGTGTTGTAGTGAGTTATTAGAAGTAGTAGTAGTACAAGGTTTGAGTCCAAGGGTAATTTCGTATCCTTTACTCTATAGATTGGAAATCTTCGCAGTTTCGATTACAGTTTTGTAACTCAAACCTCAGGCTTGGAATTAGCGAAGTACTTTACTTTTCATAGAAATATACAAATTTAAAGAGCCTGAACAAACATTTTAATGCTAGGAAAAAAATAGGAATGAACAGTGAAATGAACTTAGAGGCAAAACAGCAAACAATTCAGAAAATATTCTCATAGTATACAGAGCTCTAAAAGCTAACATTTAAACAACAACAACACCATTTACATAAAAATTCCCATATGTTCACAAATGCTTAGTTCAGACAGAGAGGAGAAATGCGGTAAATTATATAAAGAAAAAAAAACAACCTGAGAACCCTTCCCAATGATTATGCTTCCGCTCAAAAGTTAGAAACGTCATGAAAACTGCTAGATGTTTTTCTACCGACACGTCGATCTCTCCCTTTAGCTTATCATCTGACGATAAACAGTTATTAAATCTAATATCTAAAATGAGGATCTCAACGGGAATGATATAAAACCCTGCATGCCTTCCTCCATCACACTAAAGTTTTTTTTTTACCTAATGATTCATCTAGTTTTTATTAGCAATTGTTGTTGTCCAATTTGTTTCCAGATAACAAGCCTAATCGTTCGAAAGATTATTGTTGTCGGAACTTTTTAATGGTCTTTCAGTTAGGAACAAATCCCCTGTTAGGCAAATAACTTTGTTGAAAAGCGCTATTGCGTTTTTCCCAGGACACGACAACGTTCTGAAACTAAATTTATCAAATCCGTAAAAGGAACATCGGAGAAAACGGAGAAGAAAATTTTGCACTTGATTTTGACAGGTCATTAATCTGGTAGAAGAAACTTCAAGAAATTATCTGTGAAATTATCTCTCGCTCAATCGGACAATTTGTCTGGCGTTTTCTACAATCAGCCATGACTTGATTCCCACAACTATTCGATTTTAATTCAAAATCGTTTTTAATTCAATGTTCTTGAGGACAGATAAAGTTCTAAAACGTATTTTGGAATGACCTAGGTAAAATCAACTTAAGAAAAAAAACATTTAGTGAACAACGACAAACCTCTTTTTTTCTCATATTTTGGCATTAATTCTTGTCTATAGAGAATATGATTGAGCATGTATAAAGTTGAGAGCATATCAAGTGCTTCTTCAAAAATAATAAACTGAAATTTATTTCAGAATGACTTCTTAAAACTCAATTGGTAGCGTAACCGTTTTTCCTTTCTTTAGTTTAGTCCTGATTTTGGCAGTAGCCGCAACGTAATAAAAACCGAATTACGATCCATAGTATCCCAAATTTAAAAACAATTTTTATAGAGAAACTGCCCAGTGACAAATGATTTTTTTGTACAACTATTTCAAAAATAGTTATTTTGATTCATACCTAACAAAACAAGAAGTTGTAAGTATGAGAGGGAGCTATTAAACATTTCGAAAAAATACTAAAAAAATGACGTCTAATTGAAATAAAAAGTACACCACTGAATTCACCCTTACCAAAAAATCTTAACCCAAGGCTTACAGTCCCCTGCATGAAAAATAAGGTAAACAACGTTTTTGCATGGGTAGCAGTAATATTTCGTATTGCCAGAGGTTACTATCAAATCAGAGCTCATAGAACATTAGGAGAAGGCTCATTTTAACAGAATAAATGAAAAAGAAGGAATCAAAATAAATTGCACGGTGCAATCATTTTTGCTATATGACGACAAAATCATTCTGATTTTCACATGTTTTTCCGTCGATCTTGGAGAACACACAAAACAGTAGTTGAATTCCATCCCTCTTCGTCTAGAAATTTAGCTTTTACCCAATCAGTCTTTTTAACAGGTACTCCTTGGTGTCTAAACTAAGCATAAACGTAAAAAATTCAGTGATAAGAAATGAAAAGAAGAAACATTACCAATTACGTAACTTGAGTTGTATAAAAAGAAAACACAATTTTTGGTTCAAAGTTTTGTTTGTGCTTCTGGAGCAATATTGAAATCATCTTTTCGCAAACTCCAGTGTTTCTGATATGAAAAAAACGTGGTTATATTAAATCAAGAAGAGTAATTAGGTGATTTTTTTTTTCTGACATCCATAGCTTTACATTACTATTTATTTCACAAATTCAGCTTTTAACTTCAGAAATTATTCTTACTTTTAGGGTGCATGGCGAAAAACAAGCCTCGATAATCATTGCACAAAAACTACAAAGGACATTTTGCAAAATAGTTTAAAATTTGAAATTCAACATATGAAACTGCAACAAAAAAAAAGTTTAATCCAAAGCAATTGAGTTCCGCTAGAAAAAATAAAAGAAATCCCGAATTCAGCATAAACAAAAATATAAGGATTATGCATTTTTCAAGAACAAAGCAGCTGAATTTTATTCCTTATTGTAATTATCAATTTCCTACTTTACAAAATGCAGAAATTGGAACAAAATAATTATAATCTATTTTCGGTAATCAATTGCAGCAATATACTTGTTTACCGATATTATTTTATTGAAAAAAGATGTCAATGTGTATCACGATTCTATTGAAGAATCATGCAATATAAAAAAAACAACTCTGGACAGTTTCTTCTTTTCATTTTCAACATTATAACATTTATCTCCGATTTAGTAAATAAATCTATTGGAATTGACGCAACCTTCTAGAAGCACGCTGTTTATCAAATCTCATTTCCATCTCCTCTAGAATTTTTGGCGTGTACCGGACGACAAGCTTTACAGAACCTATTGCTCGCTTCAAGAGCTCCACAGCTTTTTCATGATTTTCACCTTCCACACACTGAAAAAGAAACAGCCAAGTTAGCAAATGACTATTTATAGAAGGCGAAAAAAAAAAGAGTTCATGAATAAAAAACAACAACAAGAGTTCATGATATAAACCGTTTTCTTCATACTAGGAAATCATAGTTCAAGGATAGGAGTGGTAACAATATTATTCCGGGTTCACATACATGCGTTTGTTTTTGGGACACAAACCCCCCCCCCCCCCCATGCACAGCATATGCTCATGGCACCCGCAAAAAAATTGCACAAGATAAAGAGAGAAACATTGGACCAATTAAGAAAAAGGAGTTCCGCATATGTTCTGATGACAAGATGTTGTCATCTTATTCACACTTATTTTTATTCTTTTCACCTTATATATTTTAAAAATTTATGTAAAATTCTTTTTTTCCCTCAAATACAAAACAAACTTTTATCGTTTTTTTTTTCTTTTTTTATCTGTAATTTTTTAGCTACACTGAATGCACTCCTCAGTCGTCACGTTGGCTTTTACAGTTTCGAGTAGTTTTAAGAGGGGGGCATCGACCTTATATCATGGGATACATGTCATTTTCTTTTCAGGCCAAACCTGAGGCCTTTTCCACTGACAAACCGAATTGTAAAATCACAATCTGAATTATAAATTTGCTGTTTCGCTGATAATCCAGACTATGAAATTTCTGTTCCACTGACAATCAGGATTGTAGTGGATTTGGAAAGATTTTGGATTTGAATTGTTGATTTTGCCCAGTCGTCAATTGAGCTTACAAACTTTGCTGTTCCACAGACTGCGATTCAACAATTCAGTTTTATAAGCTGATTCCATGAGCTTGTTTGTTCCATTAATAACTCTCAATCGTGTTTTAATAATTCGCTTTGTCAGTGGAAAAGGCCTTTGGTCTGCATAATTGAGGTAAGGGTCACACTTTTGAGCAAGTTTTTATGATCAGTTTTAACATCTTTTAAGGTTGACAAGAACTGCTCTACAACAACGTCCGAAAATGGGAGGGCCAGGAGGTATTGGATAATACTGACTATGTTAGAGAACCTCCGAGTACCATTTGGTGTTTTTATAAAAGCCACGTGACGCCAAAAATAACAGATATCTGTCACATTTGGAAGATTAAAAATCAGTAGACTCTACCATTCCTCTATTACCTTTCTTCTATCCCACGACGGTGCACTATATCTCAGTAGAATCTTTTGCCGAAGACCAATTGCACCTATTTCAAAAGCTTTCGTAGGTTCAAGGATCTCACAAAACGTAAACAGTTCGTCCTCAAACAAGAATCGCTGCTTGATTTGCTTCGCCGCCTCCACATATAACTTACGAGCACATTCATAGATGACTTTCACTTAACGTTCATCTGCTTTTATACTCGGATTTGACTGCAAGGTTTGACGAGAACCGTGAGCAGCCATCCCTAAGTACACATTTTCAGCTGGAAAGTATTCACTTCCTTTGTCAGGGTCAAGATTCAAAGGCGAGGTTGATCTAGTGTAGCCAGTGTTCATGAAATTCATGGTCAGGCATGTCCGTAAGACTGGCCATGGAAGACTAGCGAAGGTCAAGCAGGCCAAGCAGAAGATTAAAATCTGTAAACAGCTCCAGAAAATAGAGCTGGAACTCAAGTTGAATCCGAAGCAGTGGATTTTTCGGGCCTGCAATACACTGTCATATGCGTGGATTGGATCCTCAGCTGCTACTCCCTGAAAGTAGCTACTAAGTGCATCCCAATATCTTCAGCTTTATACAATAGTCGCTCAAAGCACATCTGAAGAGACAACCAACGTGTCAGACCTGGGGCAAGCACATTCAGGACAGTGGTATCTTTAAATTTCTGGTGCAATTCGAACTCGGAGCGGCTGTTGGCTCAAGCTCAAGTGATTGTACATTGTGCGACACAAATATTCAAATCACTTTGGCAATTGTTTGCAAGTATAAGAAGCAACTAAATGAATTGAGTGACTGCTGCCCTTGACAAATGGGGATTTGCCTTCGATTTTGCTTACAACCAAGTTATCACAACCAAACATAGCATTAAACGTATCCGCACAGAATCCAACCTAGTTCTCTGTAGGTATATTTTTAACTTGAAGAACATCGCAAATAAGGTTGAAAATGGTTTCCGCTTTCCCATCACAACACTCAACTATATCAGGGGAGTCTACTTGTATTTCAAACACATTATTGACGAACAAAACTGCAACAAATTTTCAAAAGTTTTGCCTTCCTTAAACTAGTGATAGGATATTTTTTAATCACTAAGAGAACAGTCCATCTATTTCGCTATTTGAAAATCCTTCTCCAATAATAAAAAAGAAAACCTAGAACAATTAAAAATCTGACAAACATCCGTTTTTGACCAAAAATCTGAAAAAAATTCCGACATCTAACACAATTTGTTTTGTCTGACAAGAGGGCCAAAAATCTGACAATGTCGGAAAAATCCAACATAGAGGAACCACAGTCAACAGCTCACTTTCAGAATTTTTATACTATTGTAAATTTTCAGAGGGTGTATGTTTTATCTATTGTATAGCAGTATGTGTGCAACTAAAAGCTCCATGGGAGATGGAAATACTGTGTGTATCCCAAACAACCGGATACATATTATTCAAAGCTGAGCATTTCTGGTTTGACATTTTTGTTGCAAAGCTAAGGTTTAAAAAAAATCAAACCATTATGTTTTTTTGTCATAAGTCTTCGGACATTCGATTCCTTAGATACTTACAATACCGTTAACAGACAGGAGTTGATCTCCCCGTTTTAATCCTCCATGTCTATCAGCAACTCCACCTGGAATAATCCTGGAAATGTAGATTGGAGAATTCTGTTCCCTACCACCCATGACATTGAACCCAAGGCCTTCCTCTGTTTTCGGAAGTTCGATCACGCGAGGATGAGCATGCCCTTCACTTGCGGCAAATGCAGCAACCGTAGCCTGAAAATAGCGAGTAAAGCTGAAAGAGGAGAAAATGCTACACTAATTGTAATAAAATAATAAGTTGACATACACATCTATCGCTTTTACTTTGCGGAAGAAGCATATGTGATGTCCTTTTCAAGCCTGACTATAAGGCTTTTTAAGCCTTATAACAAAACTACAAGCCACGAAGTTTTGAAAACCAGCAGAGTCATTCTGATAGCCACTAAATATTCAAGATGCGTATTATAAAACCGCGATGTGCATTTGTTACAAAACTGTAGTGCGCAGTGTGCAGTAGCGTGCATTTTGTAATTGTGATCAGTGATCAGAAACAGTCATAGGGTTAGAGAGGGTAAGATAAAAATCCAAATCACAATTAATTCGATCAAATAAAATTACATACAGCTATGCATCCCATCGGTATGAAGATCCTTCACGTGGCAAAATCTTTGCTAAGAATAATTTTGCCAATCTGTCTTTTTAAATAAAAATAAATCCACGTTAACTAAATCACTTGCAATTCTGAATTTTGCTTTATTCGTGACTAGTATAAAAAGACCGGTTTGCAGATCCCTTGGGTAACAAAAAGCCTGTTCTACGTCTTTCTCTCCCGTCCCTCTGCTCACTTAACGAGCTACAGTCGGCTGCTAAGACCTTTCATTTTCGCTTCAGTCTCATGGCAGTCTGGTCCTTCAAACTTGTGAAGGAGACTTTGCCTTTGAAGAATTACGAAGATCTCCATACACAAAGTTTTCTTCTTCTTCCGTTTGCTACAGTGGGGCCACTCTACAGACGCAAATTTTTTATATTATAAAAATCTAGAGCCTTCTGCGCTTTCAGTAGAGTAGTTTCTTTCTGATCTCTATAACCAATTCCCTTTTTCGTTTTAGAATGGTTTACACGAAAGGTTATCCGCACAAAAGCCCTTATGCCAAAGACAAGCGAAAAAGGCCTGCTTCACCAGCCTTCAGCCCCTAGCACTCGTTTTTATTAGGCAGACCTTAGGCCTTCAACCTTCGGAAATGAAAGATCGCTTAGCTCGAGCCTTCCACCCTCGGAAAAAATTTTTCCGCCTCTAACTGATCACTTCACTCGCAACCGTTGACAGCTCAGGCCTTTGACCTTCGCTACGTTTGAATTTCCCTTATATAGCTGAATCGCTAGATTTCCAGAGACTAGAAATGAGTCGTTTTTTTAAGCTTTTTTCTTCCTCTTTTTAACGAAAATTTTAGTCGTTTTTGCGAAGTTTCAGAAGTTTTTTTTTATTTCTAATCATTTAAAGATGGCTTACACTGTCTTTACGATGACACTCCACGTGATGTACCGGTGCAGTTTTGAGGGACCCAAAGCTACATTGTAAATTATGAAAAAGAGGATTCTCTTTTTAAATTCTGATTTTTTGTAGAATTTCAGTATTCTTTTCTGGATTTTTATACCAAATTTTGTAGATAGTTTAAACATGATACACATTGGTACAATCCTCCACGCAAAGACTCTTCACGCAATTTAAAGTAATGTGTAGGGTGTGGTTTCAGCATCACACTCTAAATTGTAAGACTAAGAAATATATTATTTACTCTCATTAATCAATGTTTTACCTAGATTATAATATCTGTAAATTCGCAACGTCGGTTCAGCATTGTCTACCTCAACAATAATTTAGCAGTTAATTAATGACAGTTATATATTTTTTAACAAATTCTTTATAGCAGAAAGGGTATCTCTAGAATTATAGGATCGCGTCAGAGTTCTGGTTGGACTGAACAGTATTGTCTGAAAGTTTGTCCTTTCGGATCAGTCCTGATAATCATATCCTCGTTTTGCATTGTATAGACAGAGTATGGAGGCAGTACGATGACAGAGATAATCTAAGAAGATCATCAGAGAAAATGCAGCCAAACACCGAATGAAAATGGCCACATATCACATTTCTTGGTAACGACTTGTAAGTAGCGAGTAACATCAAAATAATCAATTTTTATATTGGTTCTAAATATATAAAAATCATCAAGTTGAAAGAAAGCTATCCACCAACAGATACGAGCCTAAAAAAATTGAGTCTGATTTTCGAGACTGCAGAATCACGGAGTAATGTCTTTTTTTCGAGGGGTGATAGCATGGAACCCATAGTCCTAGTACATAGAGAGACCGCAGAGCTTAAGAGTTTTAAGAGATTCAAGCAGAGATTAAGAGTGTAAGTGTTCTTTAAAGTAGAAAAAGAGATTATGTCATAGCAAAGTAACGTTTGTTACCATTCTGGGGCGCAGCACGCCAATTATGGCCCAAAGAGGGCCACGAAGCTATGATGTAAAAATCCTATGATAACCATTGGATTTTAAATTATCGAAAAACTATTCATTGACCTTACTGGTTTCGGCGCATTCATTCAGATTAATATGGAATATTTGGAGGGGGGGGGTGTAAGTGAACCTCTTATCTCACTTCATTCCCCAAAAAATTATTTCTTCGCAAACAATGTGGGTCTCATGATTAGCTTGTTGGCGGAGTTTCAAGAGTTGGTTAATGATTCTCCTGTATCTCAAAGACAAATGGCCTCACGATCAGCAAATCAAATCAAAAGTCATGAAAGCAACCGCCCTAAACCCCCAAGATATCCAAGTAGAGGGTGAAAACATCAATACTATTCCGCTGCCTCAGTTCTCTTATAACACCGAACGATGCTGCAAACGCAGACATAAGAGTACGAATAGGAAAGGCAGGGCTGTATTTGCAAGAATGAAGAAGTCCCTCAGAAGCAGATATGAAATTAGCGCAAAAACAAGGATGAATATTCGCAAGGCAAATTTTTGGTCGATCTTGCTGTACACTAACGAAACCTGGCCTTTAAAAGCCGAAGAAACATGATCATTGAATCATTCAATCTCGCTGCATGAGACACGTGGTACAAGTCAGCCGATGATCTCGTAGCTCAAACGTTGAGGTTCATAGGCACTGTGTCAGGGAAGACCCAACAATCATAAAAAAAAACAACGACAGAAATCTCTGGGACAAAAATGCGACGGCCACCAGGAGCCATTACTTTCATGCCATTAAAAATCAAGACTTGCTCCTACAAATAGGTTAGCAGCTCCCAGAGATTTCTCAACGACAACTGTCAAAGTAGAATCTGGCCGTTTGTAAATTACTATTTTTCCGGGAAATAAAAGAAAATTTTCAAAAGTTTGAAGCCGGTTTCGGAGGGATTAGCCCCGCGAATTCAAACATATGTTTATGCATGAGCAGTAACTCCATGGAACTAATTGTGAAAAAAAAAACCCCAGATATACATTACTGGTTTTGATTATAAGGTGCTGCTAACACTGGCCTGCTAAAAATGCTTTTTATATTCTCTCTGTGTTTATGTACGATTTTTTCTTTGAACTGAGGAAGGGTTGAATTTAAATCAGAAAAAGGATTAAGAACAATGAATTGAAACGAACCCGTTTTCCGTTAAACATATTACCATGATCTTAACGAAAAGAGGGAATAATTTCCAATTTCATCAGAGAGGTATTCAAAGTTTGCGATTGGTTAATTTAAAAACCAGTGCAATCTGATTGAAGATATCTTCCGAATATTTGTGTTTTTATTGAAGTACATGAATTTAGAAAATTCCAACACCACAATTCTTGGGTTTCTAACCCAGGTCTGGATTTTTTTTTTTTCGATCTACAATTCGAAGTTTCAGTCCCTTGAAACCAGAGTTCTTTCCGTAATTAATGATTCTGAAAAAATAATTTCTTTTACTATTACGGGGAAAAATACTGAAAATGTAGAGAATATATTTAAGGCCCTTAAAGGGTGTATACTCATTGGCTGATCATAATATTAGCCCCTTATTCCATAATCCTAAGCAAAATTCATCCTAACAGACATGAGTTCAATCTGTTTCTTGAATTCATATTTCAAATCTATGAGATCTATGCTGGTTGTCAAATTTGTTCTTTATTTGCAGAAGTTTTAATATTATTTAGAAGTAAATAATCACCCACGATTTCTGACCCCCCCCCCCCGTCCTTGCCAATAAAGACAAGTAAACGATTCACATTCAAAATTAAAAGAAAATGGCAAGATTAAGTATGACAACAACCCAGACTCTATCACTGATATTGTGCAGTGAAGTTACTACAAGGGAAATACCAGCCTTCCTTATAACTAGCAAGTAGCAGGAGTCTACTTTCAGTCAGATATGCCACTTTCCCAGTTTACCAGGCAAAGTGTAGCGAACTACAATCAAACTTTACCTTGTTGCCTTTACTGAATACAACACCCTTGAGAATAGAAGCCGGCATTTACCATGATCTTGGATATTTGCTAGGATCTTGCCATAAGAACAAATTAAAGGTAATGATTGAAAAACAAGCAACCCCCTTCAGAGATAAACTTAAACGGGGAACAATCAGACGACAGTTCTACTTACCTCATTCTATTGCTCCTACAGATCTATCTATTTTGTCTTGGGTCTGGGACTTTCCCAAATAAATATACAGTTTGAATCGATGACAGAAAAAGTAACACCCCCGCAATATGTAAAAAAAAAAGTTTGTTGAGCTTGACACTGCTGCTACTGCTACGAACAACTCATTGTAGTACCGAACCACATGAAGCCAATGCACGCTGCTCCTCTATCTAAATCTATTCGAAGCTTCCCTCTTTATACCCTCCCAATAAGTCCCAGTTTCCTTACTGTTTGACATCCGTTAAGTCAAACGGGTGCACAAAATATTCCGTAGCCAATTCCTCTGAAAAACATCTAAAAAATCCATCTCCGTCTTCCAAAGCACCCACGTTTCAGAACCAACCGTATCTGGCCACTGTCATCACTGTGGCTTCCAATAATCTAATATTGGCGTTCAGAATTATCTTGCCATTCTTTTAAACTTTTTCCAACTGTGAAGAAAAACAAAACACCCTGGGCCTTTGTTATTCTACTTTTAACATCTTCACAGCACCCTCCGTCTTAACTAATAATACTAACCAGGTAAGTGGAGCTAATCGATTCTCGCTACGCAGCATTCCCTTTACACCTTCAATTATTCCTAGTCTATCGACTTAATCTTCTTAAGGCTGGACGGACTCGCAAAGAATCTTCCTATACCTCCCATGTTAAACATTTGGAGTTTGCCTGACGTTCCTGAATTAGTGATTTTGGCGGTTTTTATGTCAATAAAAGTAAAAAAATCTGGTGAATATTTTGGCATAATCAAATCTTAAAGCCGACAATTATTTTTTTTATAATTCCAAAATAATTATAAAACCTGTTTCGGGTTTGCATTCTAGATTGCTATGCTTGACATTGTTGTAGTGGGGTATCAAAAAATAGAGCAAAAAATTTTCTATTCATCAATAAGAAGCTTTTTTCTATAATATATACCTCCTGGCTGCAGTCCCTTCAAATACTTTACATATTTGTGTTCCGAAATCAAAATTTCCCCTCAAAAGGTTAGATTGAGCTGTAATCGGAGCATCTAAGAATGCAAAAATTACACCAAGGGGCTAACCACTCGGATTGTTCAGGAGCGATTCAGTCAAGCATTATTTAGTTCTAACCTGTTTAAACAGAGTCTAGAGAAGAAGTAAGGTGCAGACACCAAACTGCCGGTTAATGAATATATAAGAAAATTGTATTGTATAAATAATTAAGGATAAGCTGCGTCTAATCCTAGAGATAAATTGAACACAGCACAAGGGCCGAATAAGAAGCAATGGTTTTATTTTAAAAAGATTGATCTATCGTTTTGGTTTAATTAAAATAAATTCAGGACAAATTTATGTATTGTAGTATAAGTACAATTTTGCATAATCTTCGTACTGAAATAAGAATTAAAAATATATAAAACAAGCTAATTAATAACTAATGAATGAAACAAAATAACTAATGAACGAAACAAAATGTCCCCAGAATATTTAAATTTGTTATAGCAAAACCCGAGTCTTGCTGTAGAACTACCAAAGCAAACTACAAAAGCAGTCAATGACCAGTCTCAAGTCCAAGGCCTTTCCATGAAACAATCCCACCCCTTGGTAAATAAACCCCAATAAAAATTACCCATACTAAAGCAGTCAAATGACCAGTCTCAAGTCCAAGGCCTTTCCAAGAAACAATTCAACCCTTTAGTAAGTGAACCCCGATAAAAATGGTCAAAACCCTAATAAAGTTCTTATATAGTTCTTGTTATTGACCACAGTAACATGGGAAAAAAAAGAAATATACGAGGGCTCCATTTGCCAAATGTGCAGGCCCATCGTGAAAAGTTGAAATTAAATTATCGGGCTAGAGGCAGACCGCGTTTACCAAAATATATGTTAGAAGACTTAACGGATGCTTCGGTTCACGACGAATCAAGTTCCGAAGGAATTGGAACAAATTCCCCTTTTGTGTTGAAAGTTATCACTTCTGGAAGAAATTTGGGGTCAGACCTTCTAAAAGGCTCACGCTGGATTGTGGATCTGCCTTACCTTTTTGAGAATTATGAAAAGCTCGTGATTCGCCACATGTAAGTTTTTTCTTTGTCTTTCATTTTACGTCATTGATTTACTGCTATCAAAATTATTAGGATGGGGAATTATTAGGGTTGCAATTAATACAACTTGTACCTTATTAATTCTTGATAATTGTCTTTTCTGCTATAGAGAAAGAATGTTCGATAACTTTTAAAGATATTTTCATCCCAAAACAGAAAGTTAAGAAAGTAACACCATCAGATTCAGCGTATCACAGAACCTTATTGTACAAGTTTCAAGCTCCTATCTACAAGAATGTAGAATTTTGTATATTTTGCCAAAACACAAATCTCAGATGCGTGTTTATTTATTTAATTCTTTTTTCCAAGGGTGATTGTACCGACCCAGTGGTCTTAAAATTTTGCGAGAGGGCTCATTCAAATGGAAATGAAAAGTTCTAGCGCCATCAAAATCCTGATATAGCCATTTTATTCAGCATAGTTGAAAAACCTTATAACTATGTCTTTCAGGACGACTTACTCCCCCAAAGTCCCCATGGGAGAAGCTGCAAGTTAAAAACTTTGACCAGTGTTTGCACATAGTAATGATTATTGGGAAGTGTACAGACGTTTTCAGTGGGATTTTTTGGTTGGAAGGAGGGGTTGAGAAGAGGAGGTTATGTTGGGGAAACTTTCCATGGAGGAATTTGTCATTGGGAGGAAAATTTTCCATGAATGGGAGGGGGCAGGATTTTCTAGCATGATTTAATGCGAATCATGTCATGAGGAAGCCACAATTCACACAGAAAAACCCCTTGCTCCTAGACGGCTTAAAAAAAAAAGACTCAACGAAACCCGTAGTAAAAAAACGGAAAAGGACTGATTTTGATAGTGTGAATACTATCAGAAAGAAACACAAAACAGAAACAGGAACAGTAAGTGTCAACAAAGAGGTAGTGGTTGGTGCAATAAATGGTGGAATGACTCACGCCCAGGTTCAAGAACTTTTCTCTACCATTGGAATAAATACCCCGTCTCAAAAAGTCTTTACGAAATTTGAGAAAGAAATTTGCGTAGAATTGGAAAAAGTTCTCTATGACTATCTTATCGAAAATGGGAAAACCGAGCGAAGGATGGCACTGGAAGCAGGTGAGAAAATTCACCCAAATGGAGCTGTAGAGACATGTGTTATAGTTGATGGAAGCTGGTGTACACGAAGTTATGGGAATAGATATCGTGCACTCTCAGGCTGTGGAGTGGTGATAGGTTTCTATTCGAAGAAACTCTTAAATCTAGGAATTAGGAACAAATATTGCTGTACTTGCGTGAAATACAGGCATCAAGTAAATAGATCTGTTCCTGAACATACATGTTTTATGAACTGGCAGGGGCCCAGTACAAGTATGGAGTCAGATATATTAGTTGACGCATTCCGAATAGCAACATCCATGCACAATCTAAGATATACTCGATTTGTTGCCGACGGCGATTCAAGTACCCATTCTGAAATTATAGCAAGGGTACCATATGGCAGAAATGTAGAAAAAATTGAGTGTGCTAATCATGCGTGCAAATGCTTGAAAAACAGACTATATAAGAAGCAGCATGAAAATGCCGAATGCAGAAGATTTCTTAGTGCCACAATAATAAAGAAAATGTGTGATTTTGCCAGAAATGCAACTGTATGTGCCACCACAGAGAAGAAAAGCGTGAAGGATCTCATCAGTGCGCTGAAGGCAATTCCTCTACATTTTTTCCGTGGCGACCATAGATTTTGTCCTACACGCTGCTCGTTCTCCGGGAAAGTTCTACAGGTCAATCCTGAAGACACCCCTAGCAACATCTTTCTCAGCCATGTGTATTCAGCCTTTGATACGCTGACCAGAAGGGTTCGTCTACTGATAGGAAACCACACGAGCAACCTGGCAGAATATATTATGAGCATAGTTGCAAGGCTTATAGGTGGCAAAAACATCATGGTTAGCCAAAGTGCGCGATATACCACCCGTGTTAAAGCAGCAGGAATCCGATTTACGAAAGGTCACTCAGCTCGCCTTGAAATATTTCGAAGAACTGTAGGATCTACACCAAGTAGGCAGTTGAAAAAACTTGCACAACAGCGGGCCATGACTACTGCTCGACGTAAAAAACTGTCTGCTAAAAAGCGCCTTTTCACTAATGCTTCCACAAAACTCCCTTCAAAAGAAATCAGGGAGCCAACCGGAGCAGACAAAAACTACGGCTCGAACACAACTGCTCCGGATCTTGATTGCAGTGCGCTCGAAATTGCAAAAACAGATTTTTTGACTCGTCTCCAATGTACTGCAACAGATATCCTCAGTATCGAAAAAGCCACTAGGCTTCAGAGAAATTCTATCGATAATAGCTGGATAGAATACAGAAAAAACAGAATTACAGCTTCCGTAGCTGGTGCTGTTTGTAAAAGGCGGTTGAAGACTGTGGGCTCATTAGTTCGGCAGCTGCTGTATCCCAGAAACGCCAAACAAAGGCAACGGAGCATGGTCAGATGTACGAGCCTGTAGCTATTGCAGCTTTTGCAAAGAAAATGGGTTGCATTGTGAACTCTGCTGGGCTTTTCATTCACAAGGAATATGGGTTTCTAGGGGCCAGTCCGGACGGGATAGCAATTTTTCCTTCGGGTGAGAAGACTCTTTTGGAGGGGAAGTGCCCTTTGACAGCAAAAGGGCTTACATTGGAAGAGTGGATAGCGCTTAAAAAAAATACATGTCTAGAAAAGAAAGTTAATAGTGAAATAAAGCTGAAAAGAACACATGACTACTATTACCAAGTTCAAATGCAATTGGAATGTTGTGACATTGATTTTGTATACTTTGTAATATTTTTAGGGGAAGAGGAATTATATTATGAAAAGATTGGTCGTGAACGTGAATTCTGGTCTAACAAAATGCTGCCAAATCTACAAAAATTTTATTCTGAGGCACTGTTACCAGAAATTGTCGACGGAAGGTTGCCAAGAAGTATGGAGATACGAGAACCGTTTATATAAATCCAACTGTGCTAGGTATGGGTAGTTATCATGTGTCATTACAGTCTTATCCGAATACAAATTCAGATATACAAATACTCAAGCAACAATCGAACTTTAGAATATTTTTTAATGAACCCGTATGGATAAGCTAAATAAAAAAAAACAAGTTTTTTTTTAACTGAAAGTAAGGAGCGACATTAAAACTTAAACGATCAGAAATCACTTCGTATATGAAAGGGGCTGCTCCCTCCTCAACGCCCCGCTTTTTACGCTAAAGTTTTTTACTGTTTTAAAAAGTAGAATTGAGAGAAAGAGTAAAACTTTAGCGTAAAGAGCGGGGCGTTGAGGAGGGAGCAGCCCCTTTCACATACGAATTAATTTATATTCGTTTTAAGTTTTAATGTTGCTCCTTGCTTTCAGTTAAAAACATGTCTTTTTTTATTTAATATCTGAACGTTTTTGAACTAATGCATGTTTTGATTTTGGCTCTCCACAGATGAATAATTAAAACGAAATTTCATATTTATATGGCTTTCTCATAATTTTGATAGAATCACTTTGAGAAAAAAGGAGCAGGGGAGGAGGCTTAGTTGCCCTCCAATGTTTTGTTTACTTAAAAAGGCAACTAGAACTAGAACTTTTAATATTTTACGAACGTTTTTGCTAGTAAAAGATCTACGTAACTTACGAGTTAGCTTACGTAACGAACTTCTGTATTCTGTTAGTGTTAAATTTTAATGCTGCTCCTTACTTTCAGTTGAAAAAACTGTTTCATATTTATTTTTGTATTGTTCTATTTTGAAATAAGGCTAGGAAATCCTGCGCTCCCTTCATGGAAATTTTCTTCCCCATGACAAATTCCTCCATGGAAAGTTCCCCCAACATAACCCCCTGTTCTCAACCCCCCCCCCCAACCAAAAATCCTCCTGAAAACGTCTGTACATTTCCCAATAACCATTACTATATAAACACTGATCAAAGTTTGTAACTTGTAGCCCCTTCCACGGGGATTCTGGTGGAATAAGTCGTCCCCAAAGACACAGTTATAAGGTTTTTCGACTATGCTGAAGAAAATGGCTTTCTCACAATTTTAATCGGGTGACTGTGGGAAAATAATTAGCGTGGGAGGAGGCCTAGGTGCCCTCCAATTTTTTAAATCACTTAAAAAGGGTACTATGTACCTCATTTTTTATATATAATTCACTTGTATATAACTTCATTTCCGTTGGAATGAGCCCGCTCGCAACATTCTATGACAACTGGTTCGATATAATCACCCCTGAAAAAAAAATCCATATTTTTGCTGATAGAAGCTTAACACTTCCACGGTAGGGTTCCCTGATAGGCTGATTCGGATGGGTGTAATTTTGGTTTTATTACTTTTATCGGGTGTTTCCCTCTATTTTCTAAAATAAGGCAATTTTTCTTAGACTCGTAATTTTAGATAGGTATCTCATATATTTAAAGTCAGCATTAAAATGCGATTTTGTTCATGTAGCTATTGGTATCAAAAATCCGTTTTTTAGAGTTTTGGTTACTATTGAGCCGGGTCGCTCCTTAGTACAGTTCGTTACCACGAACTTTTTGATAAAATGAAATAAATTTGTCACTTCGCTGCGAGCAATTATTTAAATTATATTTTTCTAAATAGGTCTGCATGAAGTAAAAACCCGAAAATATGTACTTTTTATTTGTAATTTCCACAATTTTATACCGCGTCTCCTGGCAAATAATGATGACCAGACCACAGGCACACACGCAGGCGAGGGATTCACCCACCTTAAATTTGTATAATGCTTAATTTTGTCAGCGAAATGTTTAATTTTCCTGTGTTTTCCTGGTATTTCTTTCGTAAGAGCTGAACCCCCCTCCTCCAAAAAAAAAATCTCGAATAATAATTTCTCTAATTTTCTCCTCGAATAATAGTTCTTTTCCAAATAAATATTCCTATTTACTTGTCGAATTACGAAGAATGAATATACATTAGTCGTAATTTTCAGTGAGAAACCCCTTGAGTTTAATGACGGCAGTGAAATCTGATAACCTTGAGTATTTGTGTGATATGCCGCGATTGAACAAGAACTAACAGGCAGTATAATTTTTGGAGGAGCGTCCGGCCTTAACATTAATGTTCCGACCTATTCATGACCCTGAACTCTAAAAACTTCCAATACATCATTTATGCGCTAACACTTTCATCTAGGATACTCAAATCATCAGCATAATCTAAGCTGGGAGAGTTATGCTTACCCATTCGGTTCCATGCGCTCCAATAGCCTTTGTCTTGTTTCTTAGGACAAAATCAATTAAAATGACCCCTTTAAATTGGGATAGAACGCAAGCCTACTTAACTCTTGATTCAATACGAAACCAGCTGGTAGCCTCACTTCCTATCTTCACCATAGAAATTTTGTTTTCTTACATAGTCTCACAAGCTAAGACCCGTAGTCAAGAGCTTGGTGGATTAATCCACTTTAAGGAGTGTACAACTAAAATTTTTTAGCCTGACACTGCAATGAACAGACAAAAAGGGAAAGTCTTAAAATGTCTAGTTGTAGCCGAATATTGCTCCAGTACTTCACAGCAGCATGACCGGGGAAATAAGAAGCGGGCTAAATAGGGTAAACTAGAAAGCCTACAGCCCAGAATAGAAGAAAAGGAAGTAGAGGCACTCCTCATTTCACGAATCTGTGGTAGGTTGAAGAAATATAACGTTATGAAGAATTTTTTTTTCAACAAGTAATAATAAAAAAAAACAGTTATATACATATATAACCAAGTTCGTCACAATCGAAATTCTTTAACTTCTACTTTTGAGCTCCAATTTAGGCTTATTCAAAATTTGTCAGTGAGTGTAGTGGAAAATTTGTTCAAGAACAATTGGAAGAGGCTTAAGGCAAAAAAAGATAGGGACTAAATAACAAAATCAGCATTCCATTTTCTTATGAACAGCTTCTACATATAGGGTAATAAAACATAATTGGTTTCTATGGACCTTAATAAAACATTACCGAACAAATTAATCGAAAAAAATATCAAACCTTGGCTGTTGCAGAAGCTCTAACATCAGGCGATCCAGCTAAATCAACAGTGTCATAAACTTGTTCATATACCTCTCTGATTACGTCCAAAAACTTAGACTGAAGAACTTTCTGTAAAGCTGCAAGCTTTGCTGAAGGTAACTCGCCACCTAGAAGTAGTATCAATCTGAAATGGACTTGATCTCTTCTTGGATAGTAAAGTTTTGCATAGATAATCTTCTAACAATGGTATATATGTAATTTACTAGGCGATTTGCATATGGGATCTGTTTCTGACCACGTGTGCTTTTATTTCTAGTAAAAAAAATTTTAAGACATTGCATTAATAGTATTACCTGTTCTAGACGATGAGTTGGAACCGGCAATTATGACAATCGGAGTTTTCAAAAATCTTAATCGAATCAAGAATGGCGTAAATTTTCTTATTTTTGAAATGAGTCCACATTGTAATTCGGCTTTCCGTACAAAAAAAAAAACTACATAATTTTATTTCAAATAAAGTTATTACTTGATCTCCCTGAGACTAAATATGTACGCAGCAATACAGCATTCCAAAGTACCGCAGGATTAGTTGCAATTACTTGACAATACTTGTCTTTTGTCATTGTTTTTCTATTTTGTCCTACTTAAGAAGCTTCAATTGCAAATTTGATATTTAGTATTAAGCATATTGTGAGTTTGAATGGTGAGTTTTGTCGGGTAGGTTCTTACTACATTACTTAGTAAAGCAGCCTCCCTCTCCTCAGTACATCAATGAAGTTAAAGTAATATCTTCATTCAATTTCTTTTTTGACGAAATCATTTTTTGCATTTTGATTTCACTTGGGAATCATTTTGGCATAGTAAAGCTTTCCATAGCAACGACGATGTATGTATGCAAAAATTTTATCTAAGAGGGGACACGCATTCAGGAATGGGGCGCACTTTTAAAAATAGGCAAATCATACAGAAATAGTAGATGTTGGAGGAAATATTGCAGAAAGATCAGCACTCCGAGGCCACTTACCAGAACGTCCCTTATCTCTTTGATGCCCCTAATTATTTATTAATAAGCCAAATTTAAAATTGTTATATTGGTATAAAAGGTTATAGAAAAGAGTGAGCAATTAGTTTCAAAAATATTGTCACGTAACTTAGGTATCATGCGCAATTTAAAACATATTTTCCCCCCAAATGTTCTAGGATTGTTATATTTTCCCCTGATTCACCCTTACATTTTGTATTGCTCGTCGATTTGGCTTGGTACTTTCCCTTCGATAGTTCGTCCAATCTGTATGATCCAGAATAATGCTATCCGAGTTTTTTGTGGTGTTGGGAACCAGGAGTCTTTGAGGTCTGTGTATAGAGATTGAAATATAATGCCTGCAGCTGGATTACGTGATTTTTATATATAAGTATTACAGTGATAGCCTTCCTGATTGTTTTACAGGAATATTTTGTGAGAGGTCTGATGTTCACCACCACATTACTCGGATACGAGGTAATACTGAGGTTCCTCGATTAGTTTTTCACTTATTTACAGAGCTTCAAAACTTTGGAATAAACTGAGTACAGATATTAAGGAAATAGGTAACCTTGGCCAGTTTAAGTCTGATTTACGTGTTGAGTTGCTCGGTAGGTATACTTTTGAAACAGATTAACTAAAATAAATTTTACATAGGTTATTCATTTGTAATATTTATGTATTTGTTTGTTTTTTGTTTTTTTTTTGTTGTCTTGGGGTCACGCAAGGTAGTGTATTGTTTGTTTTGTTTTTTGTTGATTTCGGTATATGGTCTCATTCTCCATATTTTCTTATCCTCCATATTGTCTCTTTATTTTCTTTGAATTTAGCACAGCCTCGCAAGCTTCGCTTATGTTGTGCTATTGATTAAGAAATGTTTATTTCTAATAAAATTGTTCTACTACTACTACTACTATTATTACGGAAATTTTACCTTTTGTCTTTACTTTTATTTAGGTTATTTTACCTAAGTAGAAACATTCATTTTGGGCTTATTTTTATTTAGAAGTTTTTAGAACCTAACAATAGACGACACTAAAAAAAAGAAATTATTCTATCAATCTAATATTATTTCCTCCTTTTGCCATTATCTAATTAAAACCAAATGTACACAGATGTTCCCAGGAAACGAGGTTCTAGGAACAAGGTTCCCCGGAAATCTCGTAGTATTTTCTTATATTTAAGCTGTTTTGTACTGTTTAAATTCACTGTACACGTACCTGTACACGTTCTTGGATGCAGCTTAGGCCTTGCTAGGTTGAAAGGCTTATTAAAGCCTTTTTTTATAAATGAATGTACTAATAAATTAGGTCGCACTTTTCAGCCGTTAAGAAAGAGACTCTTCTTTCTTGAAATACTGGGCCTTGTCTTTATCGTTAAGTTTCTTGCTTGAATGAGCCTTTACACGAAAGAAGATATTTAAATTATTGAATGAAATAATCTAGAGAATAAATCTGGTTCAGCAGACAAAATTGTTTTCTAAGGGCGAAAGAGAATTCAACAAAATAATCGGAACGAATGAGCGTTAATACACACCTAGAATACACAAGAAGAGGCAGAGGGTCCAGTACCGCCCTTTCCGAATTCTCAAGATTTGCACAACTTTCGCAGATGTGCTACAGATGCTGGGAAATATCTTCAAGACTGGTCAGTACGGCCTCCAGAGAATCGGGGGAAATGTAGGGTTAAAAAGTCAACTTGGTAACTTTTGAAGCCATATGTACCTTATAAGAAGTAGTTGGGAATCAGGTTTGGCTGGTAGGATAAATTTTTTCGGATCTCCAGCTCTATGACTAGAAAACCTAATCTTTAAGAGCTATTTTAGAAATTCTGCAACTTTAAGGAGTTGCCTCGTTCCCTCTGACATTTACATATCCTTCCTCCTTCCTGATATTTATTTATCCAAAATTTATCCTTCAAATACAATAAACTTACAATTGGAATGAATTACAGTTATTGAATACAAAAAAGTAATAATATAAAGAAATCGCCGAAGTTATAAGGTCATAATACCCTTTTTAAGCAACGAAAGACATCACACCAAGAATAAATGCTAATTTCTTCTATTCTATGCCTCAAAACTACGAAATTTAGCCCAAAAACGCAAAAAAAAGAAGAAAAAACCCATCTTGTTCAGAATTATCAAAAAAGCGATTTATACAGTTCGAACCTTGTACCGATTTCTAATTGTAGTTTCAGAGACGATATTGTTATACTGTATCTCAAAAGTAAATATTCAGCCACAAAATTTTATAATTTTCATGAGGGATACGATATATAAATATAGAGGCGACATGTGATCCCTAGCCTCCTTCTTTTGGAGTAACAAATTTGAGCTGAATTCTTAATTTGGATACCGAGGAGATGACAATCCCTCTCTTATAGCGAAAACGGCATTTTTCATGGAGAAGGAGTTTTTTTTTTCACTACCGAAACATAGTCAATAAAAGCTAAGTTGAATCTTAACGCAAATGATGGGGGTAGAGGAGTGGCGGTCACCCTCATATTTTGGATAGCCCTGTTGATAATATTAAAAATGAATATAAATTTAAAAAACATATTTTTTTTTCAAACAGAACTTTTTGGAATTTCAGAACGAACTAACTTTGTTTTAAACTAACAGAATTTATCACATAAATAATGAGGCCGCACACAGTTTTTAGCACAATAAAACTGTGACAAACGATTCAAAGTGTTGTAAAAAAGCATCAACAATGATACGGCCCATTTATATGCGTTTCTTTAAACTTAATGTTTTGTTAAATTATTTAAAAGGACACCATCTACTAGCATTGACAATTAATTTAAGCTGAAATTTAGGATGGGTATTTCTTACTAGGTACATATGATGATTTAAGATTTAATGATGAAAATTTAAGGGGAATGTTCCAAGAAAAGTTGTATATAAAATTTAAGAGCATTCAATGTGATAATTTAGAAAATGGACGGATAATTTTAGGAGTAGTTAGAGAAAAAGAAAATTAGAGAAATCTAGGATATTCCTCTAATAGGATATTAGGTAATTAGAACATAAGAATATTAGGAAAATAGCATTCAGCTCGGTAAGGAGAATGATTTTTTGATAAGAAATATATAGTTGATAGACCATATGAGAATAAAGGGGAATTAAAAAGGCATTAAAGTATTAACTAAATGGATGTAAAATATGGATAAAATACAAAAAATTTGGACGCTCGGTCCTTGGTACTGATACGCTTGTCTTCCAACCAAACATTTCGTTGCACTTCATTGTGATTTGCGATTCGTTGTGATGTTCGTTGTAGCATGTCTTCTAACCACAGATTCCATTGTGCATCATTTTCATTGGTGATTCGTTGTCATAAGTCTAACCGCTGATGTTGTTGCGCATCATTTTCATTTAAAATATGTTGTCGCGTGTCTTGTAACCGCAGATTTTACTGTGCTTCATTAAGTATCACCATTGGCTCAGATATTTTTTCATGCCTTTTGTTTGAACTCTTTGGATTAATCTTGTCATGTTGGATTGTCTGGGTTGTTGGACAAAAATGTCTTCAGTTGGATTTATTTATTGACATTGGATTCGAAGTTGATTGTCCTGAAAGTGTGTCCCGTTAAATTCTTGACGCTTGATTATCCAGGTTGCTGTTATACAAATGATGCATTAGTTTCAACAATTGTAAATTTGCGTATTTTGGGTCGTCCTCTAGGCATATTCCAAATTCTTAATTTTACAGCGTCCTGTATGCATATATACTAGGAGACTGAGCTTCACTTGGTCCTTGGTGTCAGAATTGTTATGACATTCTTAACATCCCCCTCTACATTATCAGAGTGTTTCAACTTGAAATTCTGCGTTTTGACAAACTGGACGCATATAGTCTTTTTATTCTGTTAATATCCCCTCTAGCATTCCATGAAAGTTTCAACTTAATACCCATACCTGTTCCTGAGATCAACATTCCTGGATTAGCTAAAAATGGTAATTTTTTCACTAGCCAGTTTGTTTTAAACACGCTTTTCACCTTTTGGTTACTAAGGACACGGTTTTTCTTTACTGACCACGATTGCTCGTTCAATAGCGATTCTTACGGACTACATTTTGGACCTATATGGGAGGCTGTAAAGAGTGAAAAAAGAGGAAGGCTTTGAATGGATTGGGATGGAGAAGCATACGTATCAGTGTTGGCCTCAGGCTTGGTGCTGCAGTGACTTGTTAGTATCAGCAGTAGAACTGGTAGTAAAGAGTAAAGTACTTAACAAAACATGGTGGTGGTGCTTTGACAACTGTTTTGGCCTTATTTGGCTGGCTATGCATAGAGTTCTCAATCATCATAGCAGTAGTAATTACCAACTCACTTCGTATTTTTATGCTCTAAATGCTTTCAGGAATGCACTAGACAAATTTAAGCATAATTACAAAAGGACAGTTGGCAACAATGAAGCAACCTTGTCTCAGAGCAATGATTGTTTGTTTGTGGGCTAGCCCCCCTAATTGACAAAGCCAGTGTCTATTAGTAAGTGACTAGTTTTTCCATGAACCTTGCTGTGAAAAGAAGGTATTGCATTATAAAAAAATATGAACATCAAATATACTTACTTTTCTGAAGCTTATCAAGGAGTTCAATTGCACGTTTGATATCTAAAAAGATACAAAAGCTAATAACAATACAATAATGTGCATCTCAAATGAATTTGCTTAGTATTAATGCATACAAAAGAAATTGTATATATATATATATATATATATATATATATATATATATATATATATATATATATATATATATATATATATATATATATATATATATATATATATATATATATATATATATATATATATATATATATATATATATATATATATATATATATATATATATATATATATATATATATATATATATATATATATATATATATATATATATATATATATATATATATATATATATATATATATATATATATATATATATATATATATATATATATATATATATATATATATATATATATATATATATATATATATATATATATATATATATATATATATATATATATATATATATATATATATATATATATATATATATATATATATATATATATATATATAAAAATAAGTTGTCTGTCTGTCTGTCTGTGGATCAGGTGACGTCATGATTCTGTCGGCTGACGTCATGAAATTAGTTGTCGTAATTTATGACGAACGCTGAAAAATAAAGAAGAAAAAGAAAACTGAAAAAAGAAAAAAGGTAAAAAACTAAAAAGAAAAAACACTCAAAGAGAAATTACAGACCGGGACACAAATGACGACCGAGACAGAGGGAATATAAGTGACGACCGGGAACCTCAAAGAGAAATTACAGACTGGGACACCCGGACACAAATCACGACCGGGACACAGGGAATATAAATGACGACCGGGACACAGGGACACAACTACAACGGGGACGCCGGGGGCACAGGCGGGATATATAAATGACGACCGGGACACAGGGAATGTTCGAATAGAAATTACAGACCGGGACACCGGGACACAAATGACGACCGGGACACCGGGACACAGGGAATATAAATGACGACCGGGACACTCAAAGAGAAATTACAAACTGGGACACCGGGACACAAATGACGACCGGGACACAGGGACACATCATTAGAATAATGAGGTATAGATCTGAATACGAATTGTTTTTCCCATGGACAATTATATGTTGCATGTTCAAGAGTCAGTAAACCTGACAATCTATTTATATGCACAGACAATGGGACAGCGAAGAATGTTGTATATTCGCATGTTTTACGTAGTTAAAAACATATATTTATATCTATCTCTATTCACAGGTGGGACACAGGGACACAACTACAATGGCGCGTAACTAATATGGCGCGTAACGACTTACGCGCGCGGGGGGGCTTGGGGGGGCGCGAAGCGCCACTATATATATATATATATATATATATATATATATACTCCATTACATAGTATAAGGGTTGTCTGAAAAGTTTCTGACCTAAAAAAAACACAAGAAATTTTGTTCTTTTTTTTTAATAGTGCCCTTGTAACTATACACACTTGCCCCAGCAGTGCTCCCGTCTTTTGAACCTGCCCAAAAAGTACTCGGTGTTTTCCCCTGCAAAATGATTGTTCACAAAGGTAATTGCCTCCCTATTTGTCCTGAACATTCATTGTCTCCTTAACTCTAACTGCCACGTTTAAACTCAGCTTCCCAGAATTTGGCCACGGTAAATGATGGCACAGGGTCCCCATGCACAGACTCCAACTGATCTTCCGCTTGCATAGATGTACTACCTATCAAAAACAAATGTTTTATGACAGCTCAATATGCAATTTTATCCATTTTTACAAAATACTCATATCAAGTCCCCCAAAACGATTCAAATAATAGCTGTGTCCAAAATGGCTGAATCTTTGTGGAGTACCTGTTAGATACATAAATACATTTGCTGATATTTATTGACGAGGGCTCCCATCTTCACGTTGAGGCTGGAAACATTTCAGACACCCTTGTATATATACAAATCAGTAACAATGGCAACCCTATTTTCATGAACAATATATTTATACAAAACTGAAAAGCAAAATATACCTTATTATTTTTTCTTTCCCTCTGAGTATAAGAAACAAAAAACTTTTACTTATTTATTCATACTTTCAAGCCAACAAATCCCTAAATTAGCACCAGAACCATGCAAATCTTGTTTGGCAACTTTCCTATCTACCAACTGCTTTAATTTGGAAACAGTTGAATTTCATGTTTTCAAGGGGAAATGCACTTACACAGTGGCACCAATTCATGAACATCTCAGGTGGGGTGGGGGGACTTGTTTATTCCTACTCTCAAGCCATCAACTTCATAAATTAACACCAAATACAATGCAAATCTTACTTGGCAGCTTTCTTATCTGCCAACTGTTTTATGGGACAGTTGAATTTCATGTTTTTGAGGGGTACTGTGCTTAGACAGTGGCACCAATCCATTAATATCTCTGGCGGGGTGGAAGGGAGTGTGTTTTCAAAATCAAAAGGGGGGTAATTTTGTTGTTTTTTTCAATTTTTTAATGAAAATACTGATAAGGGTATTTTTCAATGAAAAAGCCCCAAAATAGATGTTATTACATCCTAAAGACCCTTTTAATTATTGCGAAATGTAAAGTAAGTCAAAGCACTTGTTATAAAACACATTGGAAGCACTTATTTAAAACTCAGGAATTGGTATTATTATATGACCATTCCCACAGCCCTGTGGCTGTTAATAATAAATTATGAGATGATAAAAAAAAATGTGTAGAGAAGAAAAAACAAGGATAGTTCAATCCACTAAAAATATATCAGATATATTAGAGAACAATAAATTAGATGTTACATTATCGCAACTTTGGATCATACATTGTATGAAAAGTGAACTTTGGTAAAATTCATTGGAGAAAAAAAAAGAAAAAAAAAAAAAAAAAAAAAAAAGAGAGAATACACTTTTTTTTGAAGGGTCCTTCAAACCAGTCAAAGATGAGGAGAGACCCTCTTGTCAGAAAGGTGTGCATATAGTATAGATAATTTCAAAACGTAATTTATATTAAATAATCAAAAAAATTAATGATAGATAAGATGGAAAAAAAATTCATGGAGAGAAGAAATTCCCAGAGCCTGAGTTACTTGAAAAAAAAAATATACTGTTATCAAGGTCAAGCTTAGAATTGCATTCCATTTTGGAAGATTATTGACTATGTTGCAGTGCTGTCACTTACTTATGTATTACTTGTACTTGTACTTAAGTAAAAACTCTAGGGTGTACTTATTACTTGATACTTAAGTAAGATTACGAAATACTTATTACTTAAGATACTTTTAATGTACTTGTTTTTCAAATACTTTACCTTTGACACGAAAATTTTGTGTGTGTGTGTACTTCGGCAATGTACAAGAAAACATCACCTTTAGATTTAGAGCAAACTCAGATATAGCTTTTGTGTGTCTGTGCTTTGGCACTGTAAAAGAAAACATCACACTTTAGATTTAGAGTAAACTCAGATATACCTCCATGCCCTATTTTTGGATATGAAATAAGGTATTTGTTTTTGACAAAAAAAAAATTTAGTATTATTAACACTTGGTTAAATTTTTGTTTAAAAGTTATATAACAAAGAAAATTGAAATTATTTCGCAGTTCACTGGTCGACAGTGAGCTAAACTCCCTTGTTTTGTGATAAATGTTGCATACTATAGTCCATTTGGGCTTATATTTCTAACATTAGTGTTTAAGTTTTGTCATCTCGTCAACTGAACCAGATTTCTACCTTTTCATCATCTTCAGGACCATATTATTGGTAAAACTACTGAAGCTATGAATCTTTGCCCATCTCAATGTTGTCTGCAATAAACAAGTCTATGTAATTCTAGCAGGATCCAATGCAGTGGTATTTTGTCAAATTCGTTTCAGCAAATTCAGGTATTCAGACGAATCTGACTTCAGGTTTGTCACTCCATTCATAAGTTATAGGCCCTACTAAATTAAAGGAAAACTCAACTTTCTTAAGACTTGAGACCCTCTCCCTCTCGCCCTATTTGAGATAGGGTTTGTGATACCGGAACTTGATATGAGCCCTGATCTTAGGCATCTTTGGTCTAGTTTAGATTTGGATCTGTTACTCCATTTGCAAGTTATACTAAATTAAACAGAAAACTTAAATTTTTCAGGAATTAAAACCCACTCCCCCTTGTTATATTTAAGCTAGGGTCTTTATCTCAAAACTTGATATGTGTCATGGTCTTAGGCCTCTTTGGTTCAATTTTCATTCAGATCCATCACTCCATTCGCAAGTTCCTCTGAATTAAACGAAAAACTGTTTTTAGCAGGTAAAGCCCTCTCCCCCCTGTTTTATTTGAGCTAGGATCTTCATCTTTCAACTTGATGTGTCTCATGATCCTTGGCACCAAATCTGGCCATCAAAATTTTCATCCAAATCCAACCAACGTTTCTCCCCCTATACGTGATTACACAGACGGACGCACAGACAGACAGACGGACGGACGGATTTTACAACGTCTTAGGTAGCCATGTTGGCTAATTGGATCCAAAACAAGGAAAACAATGGCATATCATCATGCAGGTATCATCACCTATTTGGACAGTGGAAAATATCCATCAAGATAGGTTTTTGAGATCTGTCTGTTTGTCCGTCCGTCTGTGCAGTCGAGTATAGCGGATTTGTATTGAAAATGAACTATTTGGATTAAAATTGAGCTAAATTAAGGTGATGGGGCTTTAAGTGTTAAAAAAAATTCGAGTTTTTCATTTAATTCACTGTAACTTGCATATGGAGATGAATTTCGATGATAATTGAATAAAGATGCCTAAGAGTATGATATGCATTGAGTTCCAGGATGGAGACCCAATCTCTTTTGGAGAGTTGGGGGGGGGGGGGTTAATTCTGAAAAATTAGAAAAAATGAGGTATTTTTAACTTACAAAGGAGTGATCGGATCTTGAATTTCATCGGATGAAATTTCATATTAGAAGGACCTCGTAACTCAGATCTCATGTTTTAAATCCCGACCGGATCCAGTGTCATTGGGGGGATTTGGGGGGGGGGGGATTTTGGAAAACGCTTAGAGTGGAGTGATCAGGATGAAACTTGGTGGGAAGAATAAGCACAAATCCTAGATACATGATTGACATAACCGAAATGGATTCGCTCTCTTTGGGGGAGTTGGAGGGGGTGTTAATTCAGAAACATTAAAAATTGAGGTATTTTTAACTTAAGAGCGGGTGACTGTTCGTGAGGTATTTTTGAATTTGATATTAAGAAGGAACTCATGTCTCAGGTATCTTATTTTAAACCCCAACCAGTTCTGGTGACATTGGGGGAGAATTGGAGGGGGAAACCGGAAATCATGGAAAACGCTTAGAGTGGAGAGATCGGGATGAAACTTGGTGGGTAGAATAAGCAAATGTCGTAGATACGTGATTGACGAAACCGGACTGGGTCCACTCTCTTTGGGGTAGTTAGGGGGTCCAGTGCTTTGGCGAGTTTGGTACTTCTGGACATGCTAGGACAATAAAATTGGTAAGCGTGTCAGGGACCTGCACAAATTCACTTGATAAAGTTTATTTCCCCAATTCAACCATCTGGGGGAGGGACTGAAGGGAGAGGAAAAATTAGAAAAATGAGGTATTTTTAACTTGCGAGTGGGTGATTGGATCTTAATGAATTTTGATATTTAAAAGGACCTTGTGTCTCAGAGATCTTATTTTAAATGCCGACCAGCATTAAGCCTCTGATTTTTCTTTTAAATTAATCTATTGATTCTTATAATTTTGCTAGAGCTCATGCCATATGAGCTCTTGGCTCTTCTGACCTTGTCACAAGTGCCATATGAGCTCTTAGCTCTTATTTTATTCCTTTTTTCTCAGAAGATTTTTGACTTAGTCTCATGGTTTTTGCCACTTCATGGTGTGAAAACTGCTGCTAGAAATAGATAGGTTGTAACTTCTGCTGTATTGTCTTCTAGTATATTTAAATGTGTGCTTGCATCATTCCTGCGTCCCCTTAAAAGTTCTGTTTCTTATGGTAATATTGGTTTGTCTTCTGTTGCATATGCAGACGACGTTCTTCTTGTTGCCCAGATTCGCTGTGGATTGCTTTACAATTTTACTATATTAACCAATGAACTATTTAAGATTGGACCGTCAGTTAATGCGTCTAAATGCGAGTTTATTTGTTTTAATAGCCCTTATGTGGTTGCTCCATTTGTTGCTGGGACTGCAATTCTGCCATGTTCTTCTTTAGTTAGTTGGCTTGGTCTGTGTTTCAGTCCAGCACTTTCCACTACCTTTTCATCCCTAGTGAATCAAGCTGTGAAAAACCTACACATCGCTTACGGAAAAATATCCCCAAACAAAAGCCGTTACAACCGCAACGGTTTGTGCATGATTTATAACGCTTATTGCGCCCCTGTGCTTTTGTTTTTATCAGGCATGGCTCATCTGTTTCATAAGAAAAATCCCCATACTCTACGTGCAGCTTATTTCAGATATTGCAAAATCCTCCTCAGGCTTCCTAGATGGCACCAAAACAGAAAAATAATTGCTCAATTTGGTTTAATAGATGTGCCTTCTTGGATTCGGTCTTCCAGTGATAATTTATGTAAAAAGACTATCTACTTTATTATCTCCTTTTATATATATATATATATATATATATATATATATATATATATATATATATATACATACAATAAATACTTGAAGTAGTACTTGAAGTAATACTTAAGTGAGAATTTGGAAAGTACTTATTACTTGATATTTAAGTAAAAAAAAACAATGAGTAGCCTACTTAATACTTGATACTTAAGTAAAAATTTGGAGTACTTGTTGCAGCACTGCTATGTTGTTTAGAAACCAAGAATTGGAAGCTGGATGGCTGAGATTTACATAAAAGTAACATTAATTCAAAATATACAAGAAGTCTAGCATACCTGTGAATGTAGAGTTGCTGACATCAGAAATCATTTTTTTTTAAAGACATGAATATGGTTAATGTTTCCAATAAACATAACCTATTAATTTATTTGGGTAAACATCCCAACGCTAAGTAAGTGGATGCATGAACAAAGCAACATCTTCATTGTTGGAAGTGAGAAAGGAACCAACTTTTCAGATTATGTGTTAGATTCAATTGAAAAACAATTAAGTAAAATAAAACCTTAAAAATTACTGTAGCTAATGGGCATTCAGCTTAAGTTAATTGCTGGTTTAATAGCTATCTATCCAAATATGTTTTATAATAGCTTCTAGTTTTATTGTAAATTTTTGAAATATATTGCACAAATATGTTTAGTAAATCATACACAATTTCCTTTAAAAATTGAAAGTAAAGCTTTTTTTTAAAAAAAAGTCAAAACAAGTATTTTACACTATATTATCACAAGCAAAGATAAAACTTGAATTGTAATAAGTCTATAGCTCTCCATGAAAACCTAGATCTACTAGATTATCTTCAAAATCAATTGCTAAAAAGAATTATTTTGATAAGCAAAACTGAAACTCAGATATTTAAGATTATTCTACACAAATGACAGAAAAAACAAAACCAGCAAATACAATTACTGCTAAAAAGCATACCATGTGAAAGGTTAAGAGTATTTTCTCCTGCCATTGATACCATAGGTTTATTAGAATTTTATTTTTTGAAGAGTGAAACTAGGCAAGGATATCCAATACAAGCTATAGCACTTCTTCCTGAAAGATGTATTATGAGCAGTCTTAAAAGTAAATTTTCTTTGGGCATCAACCTTTTCAACCTAAAATTAAATAATTTAATTTATAGCCTACTTGGATGATAAAAAAAGAACATCAAAAGTCATACACCCTAAAAAGTATAATCAACAAGCGAGTAGTTTGAAACTTACACTATAGTATATTCCACAGAATATTGGTTTGAAAAAATTTCAGAGAAGTAGACAAAAACATTAAAAGACAAAATCAAATATTCTACTAATCATAGTAGAGTGTAAAAGCAAGGAGATTGTTTTATACTAGCCTCTTTTTACTGAATACCTTAAATGTAAGCATCCTTTAAAGCATAATTTTCCATCACTTCATTTATTAAACTTGAAATGAACCTTGCTTCTTCCAAAAGGTAACCATTTATTTTAATGATGGATTGGTGAATTTTTTAGATTTTGTCAAAGTTGACACTGTTTATTAAAATGCTATTTTTAAAAAGAAACAGTGTTTGGTTATTGCTTTATTGCCTATACTTAAAACCTTTGTTTTAAATTTCTTCAATGCATTTCTATCTCTGTTCTGTTTTTCTTGTTACACCCCAAACAGAACTAGTGTTTGATGTTTAATATATCTTTTATGAATATACAAGTTGTGTCTTTGTCCTAAGTTCCCACTCCTCATTACTATCATAGTTACTAAGTGAAGCCACAAAGTTAAACAACCTACTTAATGGTTTGACCAATACAAATTGTCACAAAGAGTGCATGACCCCAAAAGATGGTTCAAAACCTTTTTTTTTTCAATAGAAGGCTAAATTCACTAGCTATAGTGGTCAAAAGTGCAAAGGCAAAAAATTATGCAGAAAATATTAAATATTATATTTTTTTTGTATGGATGGTGAACAGCTTTTTATTCTGTTGGGATGATGATTTTTATAAACTTGCTATTTTTTGTATCAATATTTTTACACTTTTTTTAATTTCAACAGATTTATTAGAATTTAAACCCTCACCAAATTTTAGATTAAATTGTAAGACCAATTCCACTACCTACCTACAACACATAATTGTCAAGGTTTTCTTTTCATTGTGGATATTTCTTTGTTTGCAAAGCTTATCAAACCAACCTATAATGTGCCCCCCCCTAAAGAAAACCCAGGATCCACCTGGAACTGACACTGGCAGGCATTCCACAAGAAACAAACCTTCCTGTGCCTACATAATAGTATTTAAGGTAGGGTTATAGATTCTTTTGAAAAACAGGTTTCTGCAGTCTTTACTCAATAAATTTAGTTTTGTCTGTGATTAATTGTAATATTAGAATTACCAGCCTTTGTCTAAACCTTGCTTTAATGACTCTAGGATTTGCAATTGATGGCTCAATTGGTTAGGGAGTTCCAAAGCAGAGAAACATGGTTAGGGCAGAAGTGGTCTCTTTAGTTAGTAATTTGTTAGAAAATTTTCAGGGGGTTCCCCAAATCTTCTGGTTTGGGTTGGTAGAGGCTTGAAGTGGTATTGTCTTGCAAAATACTTCAACACTGTGATGACATTACCTCTTTTTCTACAGTAGGTAAGGATAGAAATGTTAATGCTGCAAGCTTCTCAAGGTACAGGAGGGTTCTCTGGTTAAATAGTATTTTTGTGGCATACTGCCAGACACTTTAAAGGAGTTGATTATTACCCTTGAACCTTGGAGAGGCCAATGTCATAGCCTACTTGTTGTAAAACTTTTTATTAGGTCTATGTTTGGGTTTATGGAAAGGTGATGGTGTCAAGACATCTCCCCACATTTGCAACAGCTTACAGATTAAACTGATGCAACTTTAGATCATAAAATATGTCAAGATTCAATTAATGAAGATATAAATTAACCTATTAGGGCCATATCTTGGACCATTATGGAGAAGGTGTATTATCAGAAAAGCAGCCCTAATATTTGAGCACAAACTAAGGAATCTAATGGCACCACAATTATTTGTTTAGTATGTTTCCTTCAAAAACAGCCAGCTTCTAAATATTATTTATCTTAGGCTAATTTTGGTAAAATTCTAGTTGAGTGACTTTTGGCTATCTCAGAAAGGGGCTAGGTTAGGAAAATAAAACTCTGAGAGATGAGTCTAAAGGCTAAAGTATGTCCTGGGAAAATATTTTGAAGCACCCACCTCTACTCCTTCTCCCTCTAGAGGGCTCTGACCTTTAAAATGTGTGTTATAAAAATGAAACCTTGCAAAATAGATCTTTTGCTTGAATGAAGTACAACAAAATTGTTTTCAGCTTCACAACTATGCTTAATCCCAATTTATAAGGTTTTAAAGATATGCAAATACATTTCCTAAATATTGATAAAAACATTGATATGACTCAAAATTCTAGTCAAATAGCAGGAATTGAACTTTTAGAACTAAAGGCAGAGAAAAGGCAACTGGTAACTAAAAATTAAAGTAAAAAGTTGTTTTGTCAAAATTTCAATAGGTATAGACCTGTCATGTAGGCAAATTTCAGAGCCCTCTAGAGGGAGAAGGAGTGGAGGTGGGTACTTCTAAATATCTTCCCAGGACATACTTTAGCCTTTAGACCAATCCCTGAAAGTTTCATTTTCCTAACCTAACCCCTTTCTGAGATAGCCAAAAGTCAATCAACTAGAATTTTAACCTAATTTTTCTCTTGATACTAGCCTTCCATCCCTAGGAGCAGCCATACCAACCAGAATAGATTCCCTTACATTTTTGAATTGATTTACTTTATTGGAGCTGTTCTGTAAACAAACCAATGCCCAGATATGGAACAACTTCTTCAAAAATAGAGTCATGGGGTTATGGAACTCCCTGAGCAAAGAAGCAGTCTCAGTCCCTAGTGTGGAAGCCTTCAAGGGAGTTATGGACAAAGATTGGTTGTCTAAGCCCTTGCTTCAAGAATGGGATGCAACCAAAATGTTGGTAAACATCTTCACTAAGCAGTAGGCTACCTACAGGGTAATGCCAGAAGTTACTAGTCAATGCAATTTAAGGTAATTTATAAGATTAGGCTAGCCTAGTCTATTGGTTATTGAATAGAATCATATCAGATTGTATATGAAAGGGTACACTACAAATTAGTGTTACAAATTCTGCATAGCTTTATTGTAGCCTAATGCAGGGAACTTAGCTGAGGTGTTTAACTGACAGTGTAAAAGCTCTTAGGCTGACACGGAAAACAAATTTATTGAAGGCTGACCTAGTTTAGACTATAGGCAACTTATTGTAACATTAAACTGCAACAACACAATCAACTAGACTACAAATATGACTGCAATGGATGTTCACTGGCTACATAAAGCAGCTGCAGACAATCACAACGTGTGTCCTGAATATCAGAACATTTGACCCTCTTCTTTATTGTAAATTGTCTTCTCTTTCTTCTTTTTGAGCAGGCGAGAGCTTTTTAGTCGAGACTCAGAGGTTACTCGGATTACCCCCTCGAACGCTCAGGATTACTTGTCCGTGGGCTTGCACTTTCTAACCCAGGAAAAAAAGATTATTGAGGACAAGTGACGTCGATGTTCCATATCTTTTGAAATGGGTAAACATGTGAAATCGTTAAGTCTAGAGAAAAGACAAGGAAACTGCAAATAGTGGAAATAATCTTAGCTTTTCAGTGACCTGTAAGTAATCTTATGCATATTCCTTAGGATCTAAAGGGTTTTTGGTGTGCTAGGCCTGTCTTGTGTAGGCTAAGCTTCATAAGGAGTCAGAAGAAAAGTTTTTTGGTTATTAAAAAGGTTGGTTCTTAGGAAGGAAGCTATCACATTGGTGAGCTAGTCAAATATTACTATATCAAACAGGTCTAGTTTCTAAACCATCCTATAATTTTTAGTTGAAAAAATCTAGAATGATCAGGCCAATACCTATAGCCTTTTATATAGTCTAGGCCTTTATTTGTTGAGATAGCTATTTAAACTGGATTTTTAAGGTAAAGTAGGGGTAAAATTTTACTTTAGCTACTTTTGGCTATCTTTCAAAGAGGTTAGGCTAGGAAAATGAAACTTTCAGGGATGTGTCTACAGGCTAAAGTATGTCCCAGGAAGGTATTTTGAAGTAAAATGAAACTTTGAAGGAAAATGAAACTTTCAGGGATGTGTCTACAGGCTAAAGTATGTCCCAGGAAGGTATTTTGAAGTACCTACTTCTACTTCTTTTCCCTCTAGAGGGTCCTGAAATTTTTGGGTGCCTTATTTTTTGGTTATCAGTTTCTTTTTCTCTGGCCTTAGTTCTGAAAAGACCATTCCTGTTGATTGAGCAGAACTTTAAGCCATAACACTGGTTTTTTTCTAATTTTAGAAATAATCTCTTATGCCACTTCATTATAGGTTAAATAGCCTATATGGCCTATGTTATTTATTCTCCATGAATTTTTGTTTTATTTGATTTCATTGATGTCAGTTCCTTTCTGTTAAAAAATACATTTATCTTTTTACATCAAGCTTCTTCTTTAGTGAAAAAATTTGAACTGTTTTTCTTTTTACATGGTTGTCTAAAATGTAAAGGAATACCTGGCCCTTAATTTCATAGATTCAACTAAAAGTCTTTGAAGCATCTTATATCAAAATACATCTGACACATTTTAATATTTTTTTTAGATGACATAAGACACCACTAAAGTTTTTGCATTTGCTTTGCTAAAAATTGTCTTAAAAAGTGCCAAGTTTAGAGAGTTATGTTAATTTTCTTCTTGCTTATCAGTATAACTGTTTTTAAAATTCCTTCTGTTTAAAGCATTTCAGAGAGATTCTGAGCCAACCATGGGTATATTGTTGTCACAAATGATTTTTCTCAAATGGGCTGGTGGAAAACAAATAGAACATATAATTTCTATTTTTTTTATTATTTGTCAGCTAAGAAGAAGCTCTAGTCTAACTCCAAGACATCTTTGGAGATTGAGAACCTGGAGCTCAATATTTACTTTAAAGTTTGTCTAAAACAGAGCAAAAGCTTGCTGTACTGTTAACTTAGATCTTGGAATAAAGTAAGTAAGGTTTTGAACTTAGCAAAGAAGTGAAAAGGGGTTTATTGTACTTGTCAGTAGAAAAGGTGGCTCTAATGATTTATCAGCATCTGTATTCAACAAATTTTAGACACTGTGGATACAGCATAAAACTGCAGCCTAGTAAAGGGCAAATCTTGGCCCGTAGGAACCAAAATAAAAAAATAAGTTTCTAGAAAAACTATTATATGCAAAAAATATTTGTTGCTCATTCTTAAATGCTAATTATTACCCACGTTAAACTTCAACTTAAATCTTGAGCACAAAAAGAAATTTCCCTTATTTCCAAGATCAAAAGGATCAAAATAAAATCAAACCATTGAAATCTCCATGATCAAAAACACCTAACCAGAGGAATACAGTCCCCCACCTTAAAAACTAAAGACGATCATATTTTCAGCTTGGATAGCACTGATGTGTGTCCTTTACCTTTATTTTCTGCTTCTTTTTCACCCCAAACGCCCACAGGTCAATGGATGGTCATAGAGAGACAATTAAGGGCTCTTTGGAAAGATTTCATTTACAGTTAGGCCCCTTTTTGTGAATTGAGATCAACAGTGCCAGTTTAAAGTGTCTTTTCAACCTTTTGCTGTGTCAATTATCAGACTTGTTGTTCTTTTAGTGAACTGATTGGTTTGATTTTTAGAGTCACAATCACATCCCAGAGCTCACAGAATATGCTCTCGATTATCCTGTGGTCTCTGCCATGAGTGTACCCAGTGAGTGGGCATTCAGTATGACGTTTTACTTAGTTTGCAAGCAATGTGCAAGTACAACTGACATAATCCTTGAAACAAGAATGTTTCTAAATGACAAGTTCAAAGTTTGAACTTGTTACTTATGAAGAATTTTGAACTTGAAAACCAGTCAGATAAAAAATTTATTAATCATGGTGCAGAATGGAAGTTAGTAGTAAATCATAGTGCAGTTTGTTTTCAATTCTATTTGAAGCTGCTGTGCTTTTGTATTTGAAAGAAAAGCTTGTTCCTCTAATTTGATACTCTGCTGTTCAACATCTTGTGGTGGCAAGAACAAAATCCTATTGTACTTAGGTCCTCTAATAGGTTTTAGAATGACCTGTAGAGTCTGGGTTGTATGATACGCACATGTGGCCGACTAAAAAAGGGATGGATCAGTAGATTTGGGATTGTTTCATGGCGGTTTCCTTATGCTAGCTTGGGAATTGCAGTGCATAATCTTGCCTAGTGAAGATGACAGGTTGCAACACCCTAAAAAAAGAGGAAAATATGTGACAGCAATGAAAGCTGTTGTTTTTCTTGAAACATTTGCCCCCCCCCCCCAAAAAAAAAAAAAAAAACAGACCAGAAAGCAGAAACAGGTCGCCTGTTTTTGATGGTCTCTTTTGTTGCTTTTTTTTTTATCTGTTTTTTTCCATCTCTGTTTTTCCAAAAAAAACAGAACAGTGCTGAGACTTAGTCTTGAACAATCTTGGAAAGAGCTAATTAAGAATTAAACTGGATTCTTGTGATCTTTGGAATAAAATGTCATTAATAAGTTTTCTTTTTTGGGGGAGGGGGAGGGACAAGGAAAGAGGGCCAGTGTTCAGCTCCCATGATTTTGGAATACAATATTGTTAATTAGTTTTTTTGGGGGTGCGTTGATTTTTGAAATTACGGAAGCTTATTTCTGGGGGAGTTATGGAGGGTGGGGTGTCGGACCATGGAGGAAGGGCCAGGGGTCAGGTCCCATGATTTTTGGAATAAAATGGTGTTGAACAGTTGTTTTTTGGAATCCTGAGAACTCGTTTTTTAGTGGGTGGTGTCAAATCATGGATGGAGGGCCAGAGGTCAGCTCCCATGATTTTTGGGGGAAGTTAGGCCATGGAGGGAGGGTCAGGGGTCAGCCCACATGATTTTTGGAATAAAATGGTGTTGAACAGTTGTTTTTTGGAATCCTGAGAACTCGTTTTTTAGTGGGTGGTGTCAAATCATGGATGGAGGGCCAGAGGTCAGCTCCCATGATTTTTAAAATGTAATACCTATAATAAGGTATTTTTCAGGTGGGGTGTCGGGTAATGCAAGGAGGGCCAGGGGTGATTTCCCATGATATTTGGAATAAATATGGTTAATAATTATTTTTTTTAGGGGGGGGGGGTATCAGACCATGGAAGGAAAGCCAGCTGTCAGCTGCCATAAGTTTTGAAATAAAATATCTTTAATAAGTTATTTTTTGGACAGAGAGTCAGGCAATGGAGGGCTAGGGATGAGTTCCCATAATTTTTGTAATAAAATATTGTCAATATTTTTGGGGGGATGGTTGGGACATGGAAGGAGGGACAGGAGCCAGTTCCCATGATTTTGGGAATAAAATATCGCCAATAATCTTTTTTTGGGTGGGGGGAGTCGGAGTGGGGTCAGGGCTCAATCCTTACGATTTTTAGAAATCATGGGAAATTTTTTTGGGGGAGCCATGGAGAGAGATCCAGGGATCAGCTCGCATGATTTCTAGAATAAAATGTCTTAATAAGTACTTTGTAGTGTGGGGTGACGGGCCATGGAGGGAGGGCCAGGGGTCAGGTCCCATGATTTTTGGGAAAAATACCGTTAAGAAGTTTTTGGAGAAGTTAGGCTATGGAGAGAGGGCCAGGGATCAGCTTGCATGATTTCTAGAATAAAATGTCTTAATAAGTACTTTTGTAGTGTGGAGTGACGGGCCATGGAGGGAGGGCCAGGGGTCAGGTCCCATGATTTTTGGGAAAAAATACCGTTAAGAAGTTTTTGGGGAAAGTTAGGCCATGGAGAAAGGGCCAGGGGTCAGCTCCCATGATTTTGGAGTAAAATATCGTCGAAAAGCTGTTTTTTCGGAAGAGGATTGGTCCAGGGACAGAGGATACGGGATCAGCTCCCATGATATCTGTAATAAAATATCGTTAATAATTTTTTGTGGGGGGATCGGGCCATGGGGGAGTGCCAGAGATGAGCCCGCATGGTTTTGGAATAATATATCACTATCAAGTCTTTTCTTCTTTTTTCGGGGGGGGGGGGGGAAGGGTGGTCTGGGGTCAGTTTGTATAATTTTTGGAATCCTGTGAACTTTTTATGACACTTGGTATTAACCAAGTGACATATAGCAATCACAAATTCTGTCAGTCTGTCGGTCCCGGTTTTGCTACTTTAGGCACTTGCAGGTAAGCTAGGACGATGAAATTTGGCAGGCGTATCAGGGACCGGACCAGATTAAATTAGAAATAGTCGTTTTCCCGATTTGACCATCTGGGGGGGGTGGGGGCCCGTTAAATCGGAAAAATAGAAAAATTGAAGTATTTTAACTTACGAGCGGTTGATCAGATCTTAATTAAATTTGATGTTTGAAAGGATATCATGTCTCAAACCTGTTATTTTATATCCCAACCGGATCTGAAAAATTAATTCTGAAAAATTAGAAAAACTTAGGTATTTTTAACTTACGAACGGGTGACCGGATCTCAATGAAATTTGATATTTAGAAGGATACCGTGTCTCAGAGCTCTTATTTTAAATCCCGACCGGATCTGGTGACATTGGGGGGATTTGGGAGGGGGGAAACCTATAACTTGGAAAACACTTAGAGTGGAGGGATCGGGATGAAGCTTGGTGGGAAAAATAAGTACAAGTCCTAGATACATGATTGACATAACCGGAACGGACCCACTCTCTTTGGGGTAGTTGGGGGGGGGGTTAATTCTGAAAAATTAGAAAAAATGAGGTATTTTTAACTTACGAACGGGTGATCGGACCCCAATGAAATTTGATATTTAGAAGGATATTCGGTCTCAAAGCTCTTATTATAAATTCCGACCGGATCTGGTGATATTGGGGGAATTTGGGGCAGGGGAACCTAAAATCATGGAAAACGCTTAGATTGGAGGGATCGGGATGAAACGTGGTGAAAAAAAATAAGCAGAAGTCTTAGATACGTGATTTACATAATTGGAATGGATCTGCTCTATTGGGGGGGGGGGTTAATTCTGAAAAATAAGAAAAAATGACGTATTTTTAACTTACGAAGGAGTGATCGGATCTTCATGAAACTTCATATTTAGAAGGACATCGTAACTCAGATCTCTTATTTTAAATCTCAACCGGATCAAGCGTAATTGGGGGGGGGGGCAGATGGGGGGACAGGAAATCTTAGAAAATACTTAAAGCGGTGAGATCAGGATAAAACTGGATGGGAAGAATAGAAACCTGTCTAAGATACGTGACTGACATAACCGGACCTGCTTCTTTGGCGGAGTTGGGGGGGGGTAATTTTGAAAATTGAGGTATTTGTAACTTACGATATTTAGAAGGAGCTTGTGCTTTAAAGCTCTAATTTTATGTTCCGACCGGATCCTTTGACATTGCTGGGAGTTGCGAGGGGGAAACCGGAATTCTTGTAAAACGTGAAAATGGGGTATTTTTATCTTACGAATAGGTGATCGGATCTTAATGAAATTAAGTAAATAAGAAATAAAAGTAAAAATAGCAAAAATTAAGTGAGAGTGTCAATATTATACACATATTTTAGTTCATGACCCTGTTTAAAACCCTTTAACATAAGCCAAAAAGACGATTGACAATCCTCGGAAAGATTCAATTTCCAGTTAAATTACTTTCGCTTTTCACAACATTAAACTGAGTACAAACAGTTCAGTTCACTTTTGAAGTTCTAAACCACCTAACTAACATGGCCCATAACAGGGAAGTCCTTCTAGTTTTTAGTATTTTTGTGCGGTTAATAATAAGCCAAAGATCAAGCGACTATTGTGAAATATCTCCCAGGCATACTATGTGCCTCTATCCGGTGAGTTTCTGAAATGAGGTACTTTTTTACTATTAGTTTGTTAGTCTGTGTTTTAAACAATTGAGGTGCATTCCTTAAAATTGTTTGGACTTCATTTTCACGATGACTCCTTCGTCAGGAGTATGGATCTGGGGGCAATATCAACCACTGGAACTAATAGCTGAGCTGAAATTAAAACTAATATCAAACAGTTCGGAAACAATGATTTATCATCCCGTCTCTTAGAATGTAACCCTCTTTTCATCCTTCATTTTGTTGAACTCAAAACGAAAGGTAAATTCCACTCGTATTTTAAAAATGGGTGAGAAATACAAAACAAAAACAAATTCCGTACTTCTAGCTTAAAAACTACTCAAGGCAAGTCCAAATATTGTGTACTAAAATCGAGCCATGTTATTTAGCTATACATAGTAATTAAGATCTTGTTCATAATAGGAATTCTTGGATACAAACAACTCTCATAAAAAAGCTAAAATAAGCTCCCTACTACTTTACACAGTTTTAAGTGTATCAGGTTAAGAAAGTCTGTGAACATAATTTTAGAAAACAATATAAATAGCACTTGGTGTGCTAAGTCTCCCTATTTCAAGTTACGGACAAATTCAGCATACAAGGAGATGGAGAAAGGCGACCCTAATTTCTTGTTATAGAGATAATTTTCAGAGTGGGTTGCCAGATCTCAACCATCCCTAGTAGGGAGTAAGAGCTAGTATCCTAATTGTTACCTCGGTGGGTATGAGGCTTGTTCCAACCTCTGTAGTGGGAGTGGCAGGGTAATAGGAAATTTTAAGATTCCTTTAATCGGCACTTCTTATGTATGGAGCCCTCAAATCCCAACAGAGCTTGGTGAATTTACCGACCAGCTCATTAATGGGATAGCTAAGGAATAGGCCCACATTTAGGATGTGTCTAATCACATTTTCACGATGATTCACATTATTGATTCACGACGAAATCAATAGTTTCATCGTGAATCCAAATATAACATTTATTTGCGTCGGAAATGAACTTGACAACCCCCCCCCCCTTAATGTGCAAATATATACTTTGAGTTGTATTTATGCACAGAATTCTCCATAAGTAACTCTTCTTCACAAAGTATTGATTTAACAGTTTGTCGAAATAATAGAGAATTCTTCGTATATATACAATTCAGGGTACATATATGCACATTAGGAGGGGGGCAAAGTTCATTTCTGATGCAATATATGCTATTTTTAGAATCGAGAGAAAATTCTGATTCTAAAGGTATGTGCAGTGCTTGGCTATCTCATTCCAAGCTTAGAAGGAAGTATTTTTTTTTAGCTCTTTAGTTGCCTCTGTGCAACTTTAGTTGTCTTGATGAAATATTTTTCTGGCAAAGGTAGTAAATTGCTATAAACAGCAAATTATGAAAAGAACATACGGCTCCCTAAGTTCACCAACTAAAAGGGGATAAGGGCACCAGGAGAAAATTTTCCAGTGGTGGCAGACGCCAAAATAGCAGTGGTGGTTGGATAACAGTTTATGTCGCTTAGGGCCCCAGACTACGATTTTACCCCGAAGAGGATGAATTTTCAATCAATTTAAAATTCTGAGAAGCTAATTGATTTAAAATTATAAATTTTAGGCTTCCCAGTTGCACAAGAAGTAATGCCAAACAGTGACAGTACTGGATTTAACGAAGTTGATTCCCTTTATTTGTAATGAAATTAGGCTACATTTTGTGATCAGTAATTTTATATCAGCTATAATGAGGGGTTTGATTCATCGTTTAGTTGGGGTTAGTGTAGATTCCTACAAAAGTACATTTAAACGAAAAAAGTTATTATGCTTCCTGAGGCTTCAGATAAATATTGAAAGATGAAGGGAGGTAGGAATTAATTCAAATGTTTCTCAATACAGCTAAAATGTTACATTCCCGTATCAACCAGCACATAGGTGGGAAAGACAAGGCAAAGACAAAGCAGGAACTTAGTTTTCAGCTATTTTAAGTTTTTATATTTTTCTTTTTCTATTTATATTAAGTACTTCAATGTATTTAAATGAGTGTATGTAATGTATTTATTAATAAGAAAATTCTATTGTAGAGGTTGTGATGGCTTCAGTTCTGTAGAAGTCTCACAGAATTTCCATCCATACAAACAAAAATACTCCTTTTCAACCAACCCAAATCATTTAGTAGTAATGTCAACAAGGACTTTTCACCAAAATTACTATTCATCGCCATTTTTTTAAGTATATTCAAATATAATCAAAAATTTAAATTGCAAATTTAAACGCAGGACGGTACTAATCAACGTACAAAGCATTTAATCAGGGATTTAAGAGACTGGTACCTCAAATTATATCTTGGTTAGGCCTGGGTATGGTTTGAAAAACAGTCAGTAATTAAATAAAAACGAACTTTTCAACTGAAAGCAAGGAACAGATTTGAAATCTATTTGAACAGAATATTATTTGTATGAAGGAGGCTGTCTGCTCCTTACTCTTTACTGTGAAGTTTGTATATTTCCGAATTTTTATGAAATACTCAATTGGAAAAAAAAGATTTTTCAAAGCACTAAAAAACTTTTGTTTAATGAAAAAAAAAATGATGAATACAATACTTCTGGTAGCACAGAAAAAACTATCAATATTTAATGATCACTATTTGGATTTTGATGGGTAAACAAACTGTTCGTGGTAATGATCTGTAAGTAAGAAGCGACACTACTCAATAGTAACCAAAATGGATAAATCATTTTGATACCAATGGATAAATCAAAAGAATTAGCTTATTATGCTGAATTCAAGCATATACGTTTCATTAAGTTTAGTCTTACACATCAAAACTACGAGCCTGAGAAAATGAGCCCGAGCCTGAGGGGTGAAGACCCCCTAGAAGTCATATAGTTTTAATGAAAAACACATCCTCAGATTCAGAGTATCAAAGAACCCTACTGTAGAGGTTCCTAGCTCATATCTGTAAAAATGTGAAATTTCGTAATTTTTGCCAACACAAAGATCACAGATGCGTGTTAGTTTCTTCTTTCTTTTTTTTCCCTGGCGTGATTGTATTGACCCAGTGGGCCTAGAGCGTCATGATAGGGTTCCTTCTAGTTCTATTGCCATTTTTAAGTGACAGAAATTAGAGGGCAGATAAGCCCCCCCCCCTCCACGCCACTTTTTTCCCAAAATTGTCCAAAAAAATTTGAAATAGTTTTTTGTTCAGCATAGTTGGAAGGCCCAACAACTATGTCTTTTGAGATAACATCACCCCCTAAAACCCCTGGGGAAAGGTTTTTAAGCTATAGAATTTGCCCATTACTTTATTTGTTATTGGGATGTACGCATATATTTTTCGCGTGGCAAGGAGAGGATGAAATTTCCGCTGGAAGGATTTTCCATGGAGAGGAAAGTTTCCAGGGGGCGAACTTTTCAGTGGAAATGTTACATAGGTTGAATTTACCAGGATTTCTATACGAAATTTCTTTATATGTCTTGGTTTCTCTTTACCGATTCAATATTACGCGTGGAGATGTTAAGGGTGATTGTCCCTTTGAGATGTTAAGGGTGGGTAAATTTTCGCCAGAATTGAATTGTCCAGAGGATATTTCCGTGGGGATTGGAATTTTTCCGTGGAGTTGGAGCCAGGTATCCTGGTGCTTCTTAAAAAAAAACGATCAGAAATTAAACAAAAACGAGTTTTTTTTAACTTAAAGTAAGGAGCAACATCAAAAATTAAAAAGGAAAAGGAAAAATTACGTATATGAGGAGGGTTAACACTCCTCAATACCTCACTCTTTAGGCTAAAGTTCAAATTTTGCCCCAATTCTTCAAAAACGACTCCTGAAACCCAAGTGTCGTCTAATTAGAACAATAAGTAACTTTTTTTTAAGTGCCAAAAAACTGTAGCGTGAAGAGCGAGGTTTAGTCCCTCCCCCTCCCTCGGAAGCTTTCCAAAGATTTTTGAAGAATAAAAACCCTTCAAAGTCATCGAACACGTACTTGACATATATTTTTATCAACTAATGTTAATTTTTACATTTACTAAAACATAACTCTTTATTATTCAGTTCCACAAATGAGAGTAAGATACTTTTTTAATATTGAGATTTCTATGTTGATTCTTCATGTTGTTTTATTTTTTCCCCATAATTAATTAGTTTACGAAAACATGATTAATCTAGAAATTAAAACTCTGTCCTTCTGATGTCGCTTAACCATCTGGACAAGCATCTTTTAAATTATGTACTAATATAAGCTAGCGTTTTGAATGTTCTTTTTTTTACCTTCAAGAGGTTGATACTGGTAGGTCGTGATCCATAGTTTGGGGGCCATTGTATTGATGTATTATTAGCTTTCACGGGGGGGAGGGTTGTCAAAATACTTTGGATCCTTTGCTGAGTTGGAAGGAATGAGGAACGTCATAGGGATTATCAGACACATTTAGGGTTCTCAATTGGCTAGGAATTTCTACATCCGGCATTGTGGGCAGTAGATTAGAAATATATCCGCGTATATGGGTCAAGGATTCATCTAGCTTTTGTTTCAGTTCCAAAAGCCACAAAACAGTCTCTGATTTCAGATTTGATCGTGGGTAGCTCGGTCTGGTATGCATAGTTCTTAACAAAGGGTGCTGGCTTCTCGGGAAAACTTTCAGTTTGACAGTTGCATCATACATAGCGAAAGTTGGATGAAATTCCGTTTGAATTGACATTCATCTTGAGGTGGGGTTAGAGTTGACACAAGGGTTGCTGAAAGTGGATGGAGGGTCTACGGAAATTGGAGCGCTGCCCCGAGTCTGACATGCTACTTCCTGAGGGGGAAAAGCCTCTCCGTGATGTGGGCTGGGGGAAGTTCAAATCATCGTCTGGGAGAGGAAGGTCAGTGGAACACAAGAACATAATCTGCACTTTATTGAAAAAAAAAATGAACGTGGATTGTCAGCTTAATATACGTATATTCATTCCTTGAGTTCTTTATAAGTTTTGATTTATGATAACAAAGTGAAAAAGTTGAAAATTTGTTTTGTTTTCAGTAAAGTGAAAATTATCTTCTGGTTTTAAACAGTTATGGGGGTTGCCAGCCCTACTCATGTTAATTTCTGCTCGTTTCGAGTTTTAGTCCGTCATTTATTGTAATTTCTTTTCGCTTTGGATGTCTTTTTTTATTGATAGTGATTTGTGGTAGTTTTACGCTTGGAAAATTGTTTGATATGATCTCTGCCTGTTTTGGTTTAATACAGCTCTTTACTTTTCTTTGAAAAAATTACTTTATGGAAAAGCTTTTTTAAATTAATTTCTGTTCGTCTTTCATTGACATGGTATTTTTCATAGAAAGAGAAAGTAATATTTTATATATTTTGTTTTTTCTATAAAAAACCCTGGCGTGCTATTTGTATGTTGGAAAGAATTTTTCAACTATTTTAAGAACATACAACATTTTGAGAATCTTGACAAAAATGGTATTGTTTAATTTAGCTTTATACATCCTCAAGTTGGCTTGAAAAATAAAACCTAACACCACTCCCAAAAATTGTATATATGCTCTTGTACAACCTAGATATACTTACGCTCTTTTGAACGAGTTAAATTTCAAGAGCAAAAGTAGCAACAGTAGTAACGTGAAAGTTTCAACATAATACCCTCAGTCATTCTTGGGATATTGTGCAGATGTTTTATTGGCAACCAGCATTCACACAGTGCCTTTTGATTTAGTTTTAAAGCAAGATTTATATCTTTTAAAGCAAGTATTAAAGCAATAATAGGCAAATTGCATAACTATGGGTGTTCGACATACCCAATGCCCTTAGAGACATAATTACTGGATCATTCAACTATGCTAAACGAAATAGCTGTCTCAAATTTTCATTGGATGTGCTTGGGAAATTAATGTAATTGGGAGGAAGGTTGCTTGCCCTCCAATCCCTTTTGGCTCTTAAAAAGGGCACTAGAACTTATAATTTCCAATCAAATGAGCTCCTTTAGAAGTTTCAATGACACATCATTCAATTATGCTAAACTAAATAGTCGTCTCAAATTTTCATTGGATGTGCTAGGGAAATTGATGTAATTGGGAGGAAGGCTGCTTGACCTCCAATCCCATTTGCCTCTTAAAAAGGGCACTATAACTTTTAATTTCCAATCAAATGAGCTCCTTTAGAAGTTTCAATGACAGTGCTAACTATGATAGAGCAGCACTGCCTAGGATATTGCTTATATACCGTTTTGAAAACCTGCATGCATACAGTTTTGTCGGTAAATTGAAGCTCTCCCTAAAGGTTTCCTAAATGTTTCACCTTAATACCCTTAGCGTCAGTAGTTACAGTAATCGCAGTAGAGTATGAATAGTATACAGATAGAGCCTTCTGGCTAATTAAAAATCCTCCATGGCTTACCGTTAAAAAAAAACTTTAAAGTAAAAGAAACATTTTTTTAAAATAAAACCGTCCAAAAAAATGACGACAAACACCCAAGAAAAAAAAAACCAGGCTGAGGATATTGAAATAAATATCTGAAACCTCGAGGGGAAAGTAGAACTAAATCAAACATTTTACGTGCATACTGATTGCTCCTACATGTGTATCAGCAATATTTTTGGAACGGCTTACCATATCAAGATGAAACTTATGGTGCATCATGAGTGGGATGTTTAAGTGACCAAAAGGCAACACGTAGCTGCTACTACCGCTATTAATACTGCTGCTACTACTGTTGCTACTGCTACTATTACAAAATATTCACTGCTGTTACCGCTCCTAGTACTACCAATAGGTCAGCAAATAGAGGTCAATTGACCATAATTTGTGCTGGTGTTAATGCATTGACCTCCTCTACTAATTTCCCCTGGAAAACAATGTTCAGAAATTTTACTCAAAGGAGCTTTACTAGTAGCCATCATGATCGGCTCAGAAAATACTTCTGGCTGGATGACTGCCTCTTATTCTTAGCTTTACTTTCATCATTTTATCAATCAAGACAAACCCTCTGAACAGCCACCTGTACTTATGAAAATATACGAACAGATCAGCCGATACACCATTGAATTGCTTTGTTTAGCTAAAAATAATAGTGATGTACTTTTAACTGTCCTTATCCATGACTACTCACAAATACAGCAGCTAGGACGGATAGCCATGGAGCGCCTTAAGGCCTACTACAACCCAAAAGACACTAGCTTTTGTGACTTCCCAGAAATGCAAAACTATACAAGTGTATAACATTGCTGAGCTACTGGTGAGATTACTTCCAAGGCTTCCACTCCTGAGAATAAAGTGGAATCAGAGCAAGTGGGTTCTACCCCACCAACATAGATGTCTTCAAGGATTATGAGTTACTCTCGTCACATGTCTCAGACAGAATGCCTACCACATTTAGTGAAGCACTTACCAGGGAAATTTCTATGCTTAGCGCAAGTCATGTGTGCAATTTAGATTCCTTTTTTTTTAAACAAAATTCCCCGAAACAGATGCAGCACAGGTTCTGTCTCTAAAAGAGAATCAAAGGTCAGCAGATAATTCGTTAAAAGAGATCTTTTATGCAAACAAACTTCCAAAAGGCTCAACACGAAAAATCAATATGAAAAAAAAACATAAAAAAGTCAGAAGTGCTCACTGACACTCATTTGAAAGGACGCATTACTCCTAGGATAAAAGCTGTATCTGCCAAGAAGGCCCTAGTCCTGGAGAGGAGGAGAGTCAGAGAAGTTAAAAGGCTAAAAAGCAAAAGGCGTATTTCTCGTAACAAGAGTTGCAGTTAAAGTGGTGATCGTGACGTAGATGATCCCGTATACAACAACTCTTAAGATTTCTGTATGAACGTTGAAGACGAGTCCCCTACCAGCAACTACCAATTTGACCCTGAGAAAGTCATGTCTGGTGAAGAGCAAGAAAGGGAATCCAGTTTACTATAATATCATTATAGGAAAAATAGCAACTGAAGAACTTAAGGTCCACTTTCTAAAGGAGACTGGAGCAAGAGACTTTGCGCTAAAAGGCAGGAGTTGAAATGAAGCTGCAACCCTTGACAAGTGGAACACCCAGATTAAACGGAACGGCTTATTTTTGTTGTTGATCAGCTAATTTATAATTTGAAATTAATACTTTTTAGTTTTTTTTAAACCTTACTAAAATTAATGTTGTACTTTTCTATAATGACCATATTCTTTCTTAATTCTATTTAGCGGAAAAACAAGTTTTAATGTTCTCTTGGCCACTTTTCTGTTTCTTTTGTCAGGTGGCCGATGTAAGCCAGAGACAGCAGAACCAGTACTGGTTCCAAACCTGGGGTGGCCCAGGTTCGGCACTCTTGACAACTTGGATTGAGAAACATCAGGGTGGAAGAGTGATGGAGTATTTCTAATTTTCTTTTTCTAGAATGGTATTTAATGTGTTACTTTTGCTTTGTAACTTCTTATTATAACTTTTGCTCAGCAGCTTCTTATCACTTGAATCAATCCCTGGGCATTAGAAAAGTCAAAACCTGCCAATCGTGGGCCAGTTTCCTATCTATATATCGGACCTAAAATCAATATTGAATACCGAAACGTAATTATTGATATTGAAAACGATATTTGGAAATTTCTGTTTATTTCTAGTTTTTCAACCTTTTACCAGTTAGCATCCAATAAAAAACTAGACCTACGTTGCCTGGGCAACGTGAAGTGTTGCGGCAACCTTTGTCCGGCTTCGCCGATAAAAGTGTTGCGAGAGCAACACTTTGGTTTTGTTTCTTCGCTATCGGTTAAATTCTGAAGTTGTCAAAACTATCAAAGCATTCAAAACGGCATATTCAAAGCAGAACACAATCAGTAATCACATGATCAAGTTCTTCAGCGTTGAAAAAACAACAGCAAAAGAATATCGGAAGAAGGGACTAAATTGAGTTTGCAGCCAGTTGAACTTTATCCTTTTCAATCGTAGACATCGTGACCGATGGAAACTTGGAACATTATCTTATATAATCTAGTTGGTATTATAAAGCTATTCGTGACTTTTCAGGATCAAATACCATAGATGTGCACCAATTTGCACAAATTTTTAGCCTCTGATGAACCTCCTCTAGCAACCGATTCTTACTTACAAGTCCCTCTCCCGTGATATACATCCAAGTTCACCGGAAACAAATAATGGGTACACCAACTAGCAAAAGTTGCAAACCCCTTGTCGCTGAAGTCATTGTAGCCTAACACCCGATTATTACTTACAACTCCCCTACATGTCTTACAATCGGGAACCAAGTTGTTCTTACCATCAATTACACCAGAAACAGATAATAGGTACACCAATCAGCAAAAGTTGCAAACCCCTCATTGCCAAAGATGATTATAAGCTAATAATCGACTGTTGCTTGGAAGTCCCCTACATATCTCACAATTGGTATCGGCCTATTTTTGGTTCAAGTGTGTACCTTACCACTGAAGTTGTCAACCCCTTGAAACTTTCAAACTGGTGTATGTCATGAAGGAATTTTTGTAACTAAAAATGGATGACATATACTTTGATCAGCTCATCAAGGTCTATCGATTGTCATTGAAAAAAAAATTCTATCTGTCTTAGTTCAAAAGTTGACTTTTTTGCCGGAGGCCAACTTTCTAACACCACCACTTAGAAAGGAGCAAAGGATAAGCTCTAATTTCTTTAGCAATGAGAGAAATTTTAAAGTTTAAGAGGTATATCTGATACCATTTCTCTATTGCAATCCCAAGTAGAAAAAAAAGAATGGTAAAGTCAGCTGAAATCACGAACAGAAATGGCTAGAAACAATAGATGGCAGCACTTTCGGACCCGTGGGAAAATCGCACTTTTTTGTTTCTGTAAATTTTTCTATTTATCACTCAAAGAAGATATATTGGCTGTGGGGCCGGGGAACTACCGCATATATTTAGCACTTATAGATTTTAGTCCATCTTCAATTTGAAACTGGAGCCTGCCTGCTTGCCTGCTAGAACGGAGCTTTCCACTCGAAAGCAGAAACATGGTTTGATGAAACGAAAGCTTGGCTGCACAACTTCAGATACTCCTCTCTGACATAGGCTATATAACTCCACTTCACTTCGCACACCATAGGCTCTGGCTCGAGGACAAGCAAAAACCATCCTTTTTGGCCCCAGGCAAGAGTTCTACGGAGCTTTCCAAAATGTAATGTCATATTCATCAATCCGGCCTGAGGTCCACACTTTCCGTAAAAACCGCACAGGTTAGACCCTTACCAGTTTCCAGGAATAAGCTGAGATCGGCGGCATAGGAAAAAAAAAAAAACCAAAAAAAACCGGGACAAAACCAAAGTGTTGCTCTCGCAACACAATTCCAACATACAAAAAGTTCTCGTTAATATCTAGTTAGTTCTAGAGGGGCAGCTACCAAATATCGTTTTCAATATCAATAATTACGTTTTTAGGAAAGTTAAATTAGAAGTCAAAACCTGCCAATCGTGGGCCAGTTTCCTATCTATATATCGGACCTAAAATCAATATTGAATACCGAAACGTAATTATTGATATTGAAAACGATATTTGGAAATTTCTGTTTATTTCTAGTTTTTCAACCTTCTACCAGTTAGCATCCAATAAAAAATTCCAACATACAAAAAGTTCTCGTTAATACCTAACTAGTTCTAGAGGGACAGCTACCAAATATCGTTTTCAATATCAATAATTACGTTTTTAGAAAAGTTAAATTAGAAAAGTCAAAACCTGCCAATCGTGTGCCAGTTTCCTATCTATATATCGAACCTAAAATCAATATTGAATACCGAAACGTAATTATTGATATTGAAAACGATATTTGGAAATTTCTGTTTATTTCTAGTTTTTCAACCTTCTACCAGTTAGCATCCAATAAAAAATTCCAACATACAAAAGGTTCTCGTTAATATCTAGCTAGTTCTAGAGGGACAGCTACCAAATATCGTTTTCAATATCAATAATTACGTTTTAAGAAAAGTTAAATTAGAAAAGTCAAAACCTGCCAATCGTGGGCCAGTTTCCTATCTATATATCGGACCTAAAATCAATATTGAATACCGAAACGTAATTAGAGGAGGTCAATGCATTAACACCAGCACATATCATGGTCAATTGACCTCTATTTGCTGACCTATTGGTAGTACTAGGAGCGGTAACAGCAGTGAATATTTTGTAATAGTAGCAGTAGCAACAGTAGTAGCAGCAGTATTAATAGCGGTAGTAGCAGCTACGTGTTGCCTTTTGGTCACTTAAACATCCCACTCATGATGCACCATAAGTTTCATCTTGATACGGTAAGCCGTTCCAAAAATATTGCTGATACGCATGTAGGAGCAATCAGTATGCACGCAAAATGTTTTGATTTAGTTCAACTTTCCCCTCGAGGTTTCAGATGTTTATTTCAATATCCTCAGTCTGGGTAGTACTCGTTGCAGTAGCAGTAGTTCTAGTGACAGTAGAAGTAGAGAAAACAGCAGTAGCAATGGTAGTTGTGGTAGTAATAGTTGAAGTAGTAGCCTGGGTGGAAATATTCCCCTTTTGATCCTGAGTTACACCCTTTTAACAACCTGTAAATAGATAGTGTTTTGATTTAGTTCCACACTCCCCTCAACATTTTTGAAAAGCAAAGGTCAAACATGCCCACCTTTCTCAGTAACAAATACTACATGTAAACACTGAACAAATTATCTAACTTACAGTCATTGCCCTTAGGGTTGTGGGAGAGTTGACATCCCCAAAGATATAATTACTGGACTTTTCGATAATGCTGAGCAAAATAGCTGTTTCAAAATTTGGATTAGATGTGTTTCCGGAAATTATGGACTTGAGGGAGGAGTGTGTTTACCCTCCGACCACTTTGACTCTTAAAAAGGGTACTAGAACTTCCAATTTCCAATTAAATGAGCCCAGTCTGAAGTTTATACAAAGACCCATTTCACAAAACCTTATATGTCCCTACAGAGCTTGCTCCCTGGACTCTGGGAGGCTATGTCAAACGTGGAGGCATTGTTGTGTGTTCTTAGACTGTTTTGAATAAAATGGCTAACCCACAAATTTTGATGAGATTCTTTTGGGGAAAACAGGGTGTCTGGGGGGGGGGCTATTGGCACTCCATCCCTTTTGACTCTTGAAAACGAACTAAAAATTTCAATTTCCAGTCAAATGAGCCTCCTCAAAAGATTATACGATCACACCTTCTTGGAAAAACTTATATGCCCTGGAGTATAACTTACAACCCTTGTCCTAATGTTTTTGGTTTTTCAACCCCGAAAGCCTTGTTGCATGATATTTAGAATATTTTCAATAAAACGTCTATCGGAAAATTTCTATCGGATGCCTTTGGGGAAAATCACTCTTTGCTTAGAAGTGCTATCGCCCAAAATACATTTGTCGGATATGGCTGGCATGGCACTTTTTCCTATTATTAAATAAGAAAAAACTTTTTCCACAAAATAAGTTTTTCAAAGAAAGGTAAAGAAGTCCATGAAACCAAAAATGAGTAAAAATAAAGTCAAATAATCTACCAAGCGTAAAACTACCACAAATCAGCATCGATAAATAAATGAAACTCAAAAAGAGCAGAAATTACTATAAATAACCGAGTCACACTCAAAACAAGCAGAAATTAACATGAGTAGGGCTCAAACCCCCTATGTCTTCTCAAGGCCAGAACATAATTTGTACTTTGCTGAAAAAAATACAAATGAATGTGTATTGTCAGTTTAATATACATATTCTGATATTTATTCCTTAAAATGTTAATAATATTTGGTTTATGAAAGTTTTAAAAGTGAAAACAGTTAATTTTAATTCATCCTCAAAGGCATAATTTCCAAACCTTTCAACTACATTGAACAAAATGGCTTTGTTAAACTTTGATTGGAAATGTTTTGGGAAATGATGGCCGTGGGGAGGGGGGCATTTGCCCTCTGATCACTTTCGACTCTCAAAAGGGCACTAGCCGTCCGAATTTCCAATATAATGAGCCCTTTTAGGAGTCTCTAGGATAACAGTTCCCATAAAATCCTTATATGCCCCCAGGGCATAACTTACAACCTTTACCCTGAGGGTTTGGGGAGGGGGTGTCATGCTCAAAGATATAATTTCTGGACCTTTCAGCTACGTTGTACAAGATGGCTATCTCAAAATTGTGAATGAATATGTCTGGGGGATGTTGGGCGTGGAATGGGGGTTAGTTGCCCTCCAATCACTTTTGACTATTAAAAAGGGCACTAGCCGTTTCAATTTCCACTCGAGTCAGGTCTTTTCAAAGTTTCTACGACAACTCTTCTGATACGAAGTGCCCTGGTCTAAACAAACCAAAAAACAAATAAATAAATAGTATATTGTGTCAACATCGTTCTTTACTTAGGCAGCGCTATTACACTGTCTATGATACTTGCATGATTTTTAAATTTTAAGTTGTTAATGGCCATTACTTTCAACTTAAAGATCAAAATAAGTTTGACACAATTATTATAACCATTCATGTTTTACATTTTACCTTGCAACATTTTTTTATTTTCTCACCATGTATTTATACACAGTATACCTTCGGCCTTGCGAGCACACCAATGGAAATCAAATCGCTTCTCGTTTTGGATTTTAAATCTAAAAGTTTATTGGGGGCTTGGTTGTTTCGCCAACAATGGATAAACCTTCTTGTCCTAAATCGTATAGTATATCCGGGAGATAATTTGCCCGCCAATAAGCAAATCATGCAATAAATTGTCAGTTTTTACCTTTAATAAGAGTGAATTTGTATCCTCGTGTTAACTTTGAACTTTCCCTCCGCCAGCCATTGGAGCCTACATACATTGTAATAAAATTCAAATCATAAGTTATTTTATTTCAAAAATAAAGGTCCCTGCAGTAATAAATTATCTACAACAACTTTTCTTTTTTCTATATAAAAGGACTTTATTTGCATCTTTTATGATAAACAATGTGAAACTTTGATCGGCAATAATTCAAGCATATTCTTTCGAATTGCTAACAACAAATTACTCTAGTAAAAGGGAAAAAATTTCGAATTGTTCTAGTAAAATGTAACCATAGGGTTTGTTTGTAGCCTGATTGTATGCCAAGAGTAAACTTTCGGTTCACTGGGATATTCTTGTCTGTTTAAAGTTATGATGGAACTGGAATCATGAATAACCCTATAGATGATATTGTAAGTACATTTATACCTATTATACCTATTATTATAATACCTATAGGTATAATATAGGTATAATACCTATTATAAGTACAATTCTCAGCAAGTGCTCAAACACATTTGCTCTGATGAAAAGATTGTGGAGATCAAAGGTTATGGAAATTATTTCATGATGAAACCGAACTGTGAGTAACTGTGACATTACCTGAAAGCATTCTTCAAAGGATTCAGCTGAATCATCCAAAATAAACCACGACTTTTGTTCAATAATATTAGGCCAAGTAATGTTATTATTTTCAATAATATTAGGTAGTAATATTATTAATTTCAATAATAACATTATTTTCAAATATATGTTCAATAATTATTAATAATATTATTATTAATTTCGATAATTGAATATAATAATATTCAATAATTATTATTTTATAATAAAATAATAATTTTCAACATATTTATTTTTCAATAATATTAGGCCAATAATATTATTTCTTCAATGATATTCAGTCAAGTCTGAATTTTATATATGGTGCAATACTCTTTATTTTATCAAAGGGCTCTTGCCACACACTGTAGCAATGGTAGATATTTTCTGGATTTTCTAAAAAAAAAATTATCGCGATTTTGAATTATATTTGTTAAAAGGTTTTTATTGCCAGACATTGAGGGTCCGCAAAGAAACCCTGTGAGTGGAGTTTTAAGTTGATACATATTGCTCTTCTCGCTGTAAAAATACAACTACCCAAACCTAACCTCGATCTGTCGAATAAATACCTAGGTTCAAAAAGACAAAAATATACATGTTTTTTAAAGTAAATAAATGCAATACAAATATTTTAAAAACGTGTTTACATAAGCTCTTCGGAATTAAAAAAAAAAAGTAAAAAGCATTTGGACCATAAACACATTTACATGGGTAGTAATCAACAACATAAAATAGGCACAAAAACACTTGAATATTAAAAAAACACTTGGACATGTCCCTCCCCAGTAGGAGGGTGAGCGGCCGATCGGATGCAGCCTGAAGGCCTGACGCCCGCTGTGGTGAGTGAGGGTTGGCTTGGGGGCCAAAGGCGGGACAAGAATCATAAAATAGTATAATATTAAACAATTTTTAAATACAGTGGTTCCACCTTGCGCAAAAAAGCATTACATATGAAAACACTGCATATAAAAAATACACTGCTGAGCTGGAAACTTTTGGATAGGAAAAAAGGGATCCTCCTCCTGCCAAGTGTTGAGTTTTCTCCAGGCCTATATTCTACAGGTACATCTCGATCTGACGTTAAACAATGGCCGAGTGGTAGTACTTTCACACCGTCCGCGCACATATAGACTTTGTCCGATATGGCTGTCTTGGCATTTTTTTTCGACCTTAACTGTATAGTTTTTAAATTTTATAGAGAGAATGGTCATGACCTTCGGTCTTGGAAATAAATTATTTTCTAAATAGTTTCTATAAACATGCAAGTCGAAATTTTCCTTTTAGTAGTTTGTAGGCTTTGCAGACAAACTACTTGCAACTACTTGCAGACTTTTTTGATTTCCTGGTTGTGCGTTTGCATACAGTACACCTTGGGTCCTCAAAACACACCGAGGGAAATCAAGGCACTCGCTGTCTTGGATTTTAAAAATAATAACTTATTTGGGGCCTGGCGCTTCACTAGCTCCGGGTAAATTGACTCATTCCAGTTGGTTTAGCCCATTTGAGAGCTAATGTGCTTACTATTTTCCAAATCGTCTGATAAATTTTCTGTCTTAACTTTTAACGAAAGTGAATCGATATCCCCGTAATGAACTTGATATTTTCCCTCCCCTGGCTGTTAGAGCTTACTCACATTGTAATAAAATTCCAGTATGAGTTCTTTTTAATTTATAAATGGCACTGCCAGTGACAATATTTTATTTAAGACTACGCTTCTTTTTTCTATGTAAAAGGACCATATTGGAGTCTATGATCGTGAAGGGGGTTAGGCTCGGATCGGCAGCGATTCGGGCACATTCTCTTGAGTCTGTTACAAAGTCACATTGACTCCTATGGCGCATACTTTCACACATTCTACCGAAGGCTGAATTTGAAATAAGTTAGAGATTTCTTTTTCAACCTTCGTTTTTGCTCAGACCATTTACTGATAAAGTTATCAATCAATGTCTTCATATATGGCTTCTGGTCAAACTGGAGGGCTCTATGGATCCTTGTGACCTTGAAACCGTTGGCCAGCATCCACCGCAAAAGAACTTGATGTACAATAGCATTCCGTTTTGGGTGAAGGTCGGCAATAAGCTTTTGTTTTGAGGGTGTACAGTGCATATATCGTCATATACCAAAGAAATAATATAGGGACTCAGTGAATTCCTAGGCACCGGTCTATTCATGCACGGGAATTCAAAATCCTTTACCGAGTCATGAAACTCCACTGGTATATCACCATCAATTTCGAGAAACCATCCTTGTGGTCCATTTTCCTCAACGGTGGTAATGCTGGAGAAACTTGGATCGCAAGGATTGTCCAGTCATTTTTAATTCCCACACGACAAAGAGCAGTGAGCCATTGCCGACAGATAAAGGGAGTTCATATCCAGAAAAACCGCATTCGACTTTTCACCGGTGCGTTTTCTAGTCGGAGTAGTTTCCAGGATAAGATCACCATGAAAAAATACCCCCCCACCATGATATCTCTTCAAATAAGTGCCAATCCACGTCAGTAATCAGACCAATTTTTTTGCTGATTTTAAGAATTAAATCAATAATTCAAATTTGATGGATCGTATACGTCTATGTATTTGGCTTCTATGTCCAACTCTACCTTGTCACTCTGCAAGAGCGAATTCCTGAAATTCTTGAATGGTAAGATAGCACTGTCCCCCGAAACTGTCTCAACAGACTGGTAGCCATGACACTCACAGTGCCTCAAATGGTGTTTTAATTTCGACTTTGTATATAGGCTAAACAGACATATTGGACAACACTAGCATTCGCCCCGATGGGACCATTTTCCTTCTCTTTCAAACTTGATTAATATTTTTAATTGGAAAGAAATGTCCAATTGAACCGGGGTTTTTGGTTGGTTTGTAAATAAGCCATGCCCACTGTTTCACTGATTAAATGGACGGAGCCCTCACTGAATATACTATGCCCAATTTGTCTTTAAGCTCTTTCATATTCTGTGTTGTACTGTAACATTGAAACACCAATCAATAAATGGTCATTGACCCTTTTCAAAAATGTCTATCCCCTTAAGTGTTAAAGGATAATGCCCCTATAGACAGTTAAAGTCTACTTTAGGAAACACTACCCTGTCCCCACCCCCATTAACTGTCAAATTATCTAAATATATCTTACTACCATCATCTCTCAGTAGTTTATGCCCTGCCACAAGGACTGTATAGTCAAAGCATTCTAAGCCCGTATCAATCGCTGTAAACATTGACATCGCCTCAAATCCACATTATATTTTATAAATAACCCTTCCCCCTCCCACCTCTTAAAAAAATTATTTTGTGAATTTTCTTATATTTAAACATAAGCTTTCAGTAACAAATTCACTGAACCAATCTTTATCCTATTAAGATTTTCTACTCAAAATTTTCTTTTCAAAATATTACCTACCCACTCGTAAATAATACCCTCATAATTATGCAAATCCTGATAAAGCGTCTGTATTTCTGTCTGTAGGCAATGCAAATATACCTCCAGACTTCTCATTTTTCAAAAATATTTTTGGGTGATGAATGCTTTATGGTGTCCCTACCTCCCCACTCCCAAATTTGTTTTTCAAGGAGGGCCCGAATTTTGCTCTCATAGGAGTGGGCGATTTTAATTGGACCCGTGTGGATACTATCATTTGTAATAGTGTTATAGGGATTCCCACACTCACCTCAAAAGACGTCTACCTTGCGATAGATTGTATCGGCTAAATAAAAACCAGTTAATACTGTGGGAAAACAAGTAAAAATTTTTCCTGATCCCCTTATCACGATCACTGTGTGGGCTAAGCACTTTCTCAACCTCGGTGGGTGGTAGTTAGTCTTTTAAACGTTCGTAGTCTTTTTCGAGGTCGACGACCCTCGCAAACGCGTTTAGATAGAAAACATAGGGTTCACCTCCGCGCTTAAACCCCCTCGTGTTAACTTTTCTCTTGTGCCTTTTCCGTCTCTATCAACGTTTCAATATCCTCATAGAGCTTTTGGGCTTCTTGAGTTGGAGATAATGTTGGTACGAGAGCCTAATAAATAATAGCAGGTTATTACCCCTTTGAAACGCTTTTTATTTCAGCCTGAAAAAAATTTATATTAGGCTGAAATAGAATATAATCTTAGTCTGTAAATTTTAGGGGACAAAGTATTCGTTTGGGGATGGAAACCCTACAATACAACCTAAGAGATTAAGAGCCAGAAACTACTTCATTGATGGGAGCAAAGTGTCCGTTTGAGCATGGTGAGGGTGTACTACAACCTTAAGGTTCAACAGCGAGAAATTATTCCGTAAATGTGGACTAGTTGCCCCTTTTAAGATTCAGTTTTCTATGAAAAGTTTCCCCTTGAAATTATGAGTCTTAAATAAAGACTTAATGGAGGGATGGCAGTAACTTTTATCTAGTAACTTTTATATAATCCAGTAGTAAATTTTTGATCAATTCGTCATTATTATCACCAATCACTGGAATTTTAGGGGCATCCTAAAAAAAGAATACTAATTTATTTACCCTTGTAACATTTATAATAATATTTATAATAATAAAAGATAATAAATAAAACATTTATAATAATAAAAGGAAATACTCATTAATCTAAGGTGCAAGGTCCTCAAATCCCCCTCTTAGAGGCAGTGAACAAGCTTTCCTTTCATCACTAAGACGCTATTAAAATTCTGTTCAGTATATATATATATATATATATATATATATATATATATATATATATATATATATATATATATATATATATATGTATGTGTGTGTGTGTGTGTGTTTTCGTTTTGAAGAAATATCAAGGGTAAAAATTCAAGTTCATTATATCCCTAGAAAGAAGGATCAGTTGACAAAATTATTTCTAGGTGAATCTAAAAAAAATTATTTTTATTTTTGAAAAGGCTGGCTTAATCTCTGTGAGAATTTTTTTTATGACCAGCAATATTCAAGTTATTCCCTATTTATTAAGGCGAAATGTTTTTGTTAGCCTGAAAAGAATATACATTAGGCTGATAAATATTAAGTTTTTTACCGCTAATGAATAAGCCTATCTAAAAATATCAAAGAACGTCAATAATTTTACTTACTATTGGATTGCCAACTCTGCCATGTGTTGGATGGTGCAGAGTCCCCGGTAATTTCACCACCATACATGGGGTGTGCCGGTCTCGAATGACCGGCAACTTTGCTATGGTGATGGGGGAGAACAGAAGGACTTGATTTCTTGCTTTGATCGATGAGCACAGAAGGGGCTGCAAGTTCATCATGCATGATGGGACCAGCTAGGCATCACATACTCTTGGCTATCTTAGGTAGAGGACCCTCTTGCTCAGAATTTTCCTGAAATAGAAATGAAATTTTAATTCTTCCAAATAGTTTGAGCCTAATTTGACCATGCCTTCCACTTAAATTTAACTCATTCCCCCTACCCCTTCTATACCAATGTTGGAAAGTATTCTTTTGCAACGTTTAAGTTTAGAAGCATTGTTTGAATGACTGCTGCTTGTGCGCCACAAGGGAAAACAAGAACATTAAGAAAAAATAAATTTGTCAAAGGACTATTTAGAGCCCCATTAAACCAAAAAATGAGCAAGTAATCTTGGTAGGTGAAGACTAGTCTTGTTAATGGTAACTGAATACGACAAAAATTGCCGTTGGAACATTTCTCGATCCTTTAATGGGATTTAAATGGGGGACAAGGTTTTTACAGTAAAGCATACGTTTGACGCGATAAAAATAGATTTTTTATCAGTGAGAGAACCATACAAAGGTGGCGGGAATGGGTGTTTCGTTGTTATTTTCATATAAAGAATTATACCAAGTCTTATTTGAGCATAATCTCATCCCTTATTTTTCTGTGGGGGGGGCGGGTATCCTTAATACACACGGTAGCTTACCTGCATATAAGCAGTGGTCAAATCTGTTTTAGAAAATCTTGCTGTACTGTTCGTCTTGAATGTAAAACTGATTAGATTACCCATATGGCATCAGGTTTTATAGCCCCGAGAACAAAGAAAATTACCCAGTCCCGCTGTGCGGATAAGCAAAGTCTTGTATAATGGGAATCCCCTGTTTACATTGGAAAATGAATAGACGTTTAGACCACGTAACGGTTCACCTTTGTTCTTTGAAAGTAATACATAACGGGAAACTCCTTTGTCAGCTGGCAACAATGAAAACAACCGGCCTGTGTATAAAGCAGAAATAGCTCTGTAAGTATTGGATATGATCAATTTGGATTGTGTACCTACTTGGAGGGGCTGAAGGTTTTTTTCCTACATCCTTAGGTTTTAAAACCTTAACATAACAATCAAAGAAAAACTATTACATAATGCCTACGTTTGTATGATGATACTGGCACCTTGATTGGCGGGCATTGAAAGTTTTTTTCCCCTACTCCCTTATCTTTTTAAGTATTTAAAATCAAAGAAAACAATCTCCTTTTATGTAACGAACACCTGTATTTTGAAGAAACATTTGCATAGGTGAGCAAACACCGGGGCCTGAAAATTAATAACACTCAAAAAATTACTCAGCAAGTAATTACTCAGAAAATTAAAAATTTTCAAAAAGAAAATTAATAACACCTGCTTCTTGAGGAATTCACCGTTAAACCTCTTCTTGATTAACGAAGTAGAGGCAAAGAGTAATGGCTATGGCTGTCGTCAAATTTGCAGAGGCATTACTACTGTCACCATCAGCTTCTTCAGCTAAAATGAGATAAGTAGCGGTTTTAGTTTTAAATCAGGAGGCAAGTAGCGTTGTGTTCTACCCCAATTTATATGGATCATTTTGACGGAGCTTGTCTTAGAATATGGAATCACACGGGAAAGAAAACTTTCCTAGACTTATATTCTGATGATTTAAGCATCCTAGATGAAAGTGTTACCAAATTGAATGAACTTTAGAGGTTCTGCGATTTCAGGGTGCTAGAATAGGTGTGAAAATTAATGTTAAGACTAAGTCACCAAGGCTAGGGAGATAATAAGATGACGTCGGATAACGAAAAGAGCGACCAATTGAACAGCTTCACTAACCGTGGTAGTATTGTTAAAGACCGTTGGAGCTGTTAAAACGTGAAAATAGAAAACCCAGGGCTCAGGGTGTTTTTTTACAGTTGAAAAAAGTCTGGACGATTAGCAAGACAAGTCTACGAACCAAGACTAGAATATTAGAAGCTACAGTGATGACAGTGGTCAAACATAGCCTTGGAGCATGGGCGCTCCGAAAATTGAGGGGGATTTGCTAGATAATTTCCAGAGAATTTGCATACGGATTTTTTTGGGTACCTGACTGACTGACCATATTTCAAATAGTAGGGTTTACAAAAAGTGTGCTCAATGCTTATTTCTAGATCTCTAATGAAAGAAATGTTGAGATACCTAGGGCACTTTCTGTGGATGAAAGATGAGAGATTGCTAAAGATTGTCGTTTTCGGCCAACCTTAAACGGAAAACAAATCATCCGCAGTTCGGATGGGAGGATGTTATAAAGAAAGATTGAAGGGAAATGGGAACTTTCTGAGAGTGTGCAAAGAGGGGCTTTGAATATATTATTGGGTTCGACGAGGAGCGTGCGTAGCTTTGTTAGCCCCAGGAGCCTTGGTGCTATGGTGAGTTGTTAGCAGTCTTAGGAGTAGTGGTAATGATTATAGCACTATAATTGTAAATATTTTCTGAGAATTCGGCAATGCAAAAAATGAAAATAAGGCTCAGCAGGTACTATCAATGAAAAGTATATTTATAACATCCAGCCCAATAGGAAACTCAGAAGCAGTCTTGATCGGACTACCTGGCTCAGATTTAATCGCAGATGGCGTTTTAAATTTTATTTTTCTGTTGTACATTCAGATTTGTTATTAAAAACAAAAAATAAATAAAGAAACACAATAGGTAGCAGTATATAGGCCCCAGGTTTCTGTTCTCTTTTCTTTTTTTCTTTTTAATAGTCAAAAAACTGATACGAGACCACAAAAGACATTTAATTCTTTTTTTAGGCTAATACATTTGGTACACAATGTAGAAACGAAAAGATTGTGCCTCTCACTGGAAGTATGAAAAAATTTATAGTGGATCTCCATAACTACTATAGAAGCCGTGTTGCAGTTGGCGCTGAAACTAGAGGATCGCCAGGGCCTCAACCAAAAGCAGCAAATATGAAAGAGTTGGTAAGCTTAATAATCTTAAAAATTCATGCTGGGCGTAAAAAAAAACAGGGGCTGGGGCTGGGGCTACCAGCCGGTAAGAGTTTTTCCTATGGCTGACAGATAATTTTTTTTTTCTTTTATGTGCTAGTGAAAATAAAAAAAAAACCAAGAGGCTTATGTGTCAATTTTAAATATGTTTAATTTATGTTGGTCATTTTCTCTATTGAAAGAGTATTGCGCAGCCTCTTTATTATTCCCTTATTACCTAATTCTGTCTCATATTCTTGCTCTTTCTACTGTTTGGTCTTTACTATCGAATAAAAATAAATGTACATTCCGTTCTTGTTTCTATTGTTTTTTGAAGTTTCTGTCATGTTCGTCAGTAGTGATGCCTCAACAAATTCCACGGGAGCCCACCCCTTTGAATCCCAACCCTGACACTTTTTTAAACTTCTTCAAGACGCAGGTGTTTTTTTTTATATAAAAGGGGATGTTCTCTTCAAGATGCGGGTGTTTTTTCGCAATAGGAGATCGTTTTCTTTTATTGTTACTTAATTACTTAAAAAGCCCGCGAGGGCTAGGAAAAAACATTCAGGACCCACTAAATAATGATTTATTTGGCTTTTAAGTAATAGAAGCATGTTTGTTTACTTATGCAAATCTTTTCTTCGGTTGGTTACTTTGTTATGTTGAATGTTTAAAAAACCTACGAGGGCCAGGAAAATACCTTCTGAGCCCTCTAGTCAAGCGGTAAAGTCCAGGTTTTAAAAAAATTGATCTTGGTCCAATATTTACATGTGAAGATGACGTAATATAACATGAAATGTTTTGTTTTCGCTGGATTTTTATAATCTAACAAAAACAGTTTTTGAAGGTCAGCGACACGCGATGTGTTATATCCTACGTGTCATTCACCTCACTATTGAAAAAGAGATCAGGGTGTCAAGGTTAAGAATATTACTCTCGGCGTATTCAATAGTGATGGATGCTTTTATTCAATTGGTTATTGAAGGTGTTGGCAATGGCGGAATGAAACCTATAGCGCCTAACATAGCAATAGAAATTACAAGGGGTTGTCGGCTAGCCCTATAATGGGAAAAGATGTTTACACGATGTGTAATATCATTGAGCGAATTCAAATTGGAAGAACAGTTGTGCTTTGCAGCAAAAGTGAATATACTGCATAAGCATAAATTACAAGACGGATTAGATGCAACAGTGAAGTATATTAAAGACAATGACCTGAAACAATCTATAAAAAGGAGTGAGTTTGTTACATTTTTGTTGGATACTTTACTAGCGAGAAGAAATCTTCATTCTTTGTTAGTCTGTAATCGATAGTGGGAGTGTAAAGATAAAAAATGGTTAGATTTGAGAAACAAAAATCATGCGGAATCTAATGACTTTTAAAAAATATTGGATTCTAGATGATGATTTTCAAGAGTTATCTCTTCAAAGGAGAAAAATTTTCTCAAAGAATACTTAACAATGTAATAAAAAGTGATACTCCCTCTTTGGACTATTGAATGAAACTTTTACGTCCTGGTCCAGACGTATTTATTCAATTTATTGACATATAAATAGAAACAAAACAAAATGATATTTTGGACTTGCTTTTGAGCACCACATAGAAATTTGTTCAAAGCGGGCATTTGCAAGGCAACGATAAATAAGTCGAATAAGTTTTGTGACGTCAAACGATTACTTCTCCTCCAAGAAGACATTCATTTATCAATTGCAAGTCATTTTCTTTTTTGATTGTCCCATCCCACTGATGGTTTCTGCATTTTCACCCTCAATTATTTTTCTTTTGAATCCAAGAACATCCCTCAGATTATCGTGGAAACGAACCATTTCATTCTCGATGGGAGAGCTAGTTTTAACCCTACCATGTTCCATTGAATAGTTGAAGTGGAATGCATTATTCTTACGAGCAGAGTTTCTTTTATAGATTGTGTGACAAAAATCTGTCATACTACCATATGCTTTGTATTTAAGAGAGAGAGATGCGGGTATATATCAGAGTTAAGGGATATTATCTATTTCCCTTCCTCACCTCACACTGATCCATCTCTTGGTCTAATTTTTGTCTCATATGTAAGATCTTTTCTCAGGATATCATAAGCATTTTTAAGAATACAATCAGCAAGAGCAACTTCATTCTCCCCATTAAATTTGATGGCAAGGCGAGTTTTCCCAGAAAATCACTTGTTTTATTCAAACCATCATAATGGTTGTCAGAGACATTGGACGTGAATGTCATATAGAAATTGTTATGCATTGTGGGCGTCTTCAGCAGTAATTCAAGAATCAAAATCAGAGTTGTATCATAGCCAGGGAACAAGCAACTGTCTCTTATCCTTACGATTTAGACTCTTTAAGATCTTTTCAATTTATACATTCCGTTGTTTTTAACTTTTTGTAATTCATGCTTGCAAAAAAACTGCCAAGAACCTCTTCATCTTTCATATTACGTAGATGATACTGTACAGGTATGTTGTGTAAGACTTTTGACACTATAAAAAGCTCAGTAGATCATAAGCATCGCCAACATTGAAAAGTAGATATTGCCAACATTGAATTTCTTGTTTTTCACGCCTTTCATTGGAATATAGTTAAAAAAATGTTAAATGTATTTTCACCGTGATAAACTTCCAGAAGGCTAAGATCGGAAAGGGATCGACGAGGGTGTTGATTATAAATCAACATGATTTTATCTAAATTCTGAATAAAAGCAGCAGTATTTTTAAATGTACGATATCTCGAGATTAAGAGTCGAATTGTTCTAATCAATTGTTTTGCTAATGCTGCCTTTATTGAAAAATGGCTATCATAGAGTATTGTATCATATTTCAATAAACTTTATTTTATATGTGGATTTACAAATTCAATTCCAGGATCTGCTTGAATTTTTCTATTAGAATCTTGTTCAAAGATAGATGTAAGGTGCTTACCAACTTCATCACCTATCTTTGAACGCAACGGAGCAGCACAAGCATAGCGAGTAAAATTACTGATTATAAGGGAAATATACTTATCTGGGCTATTATGAGGTTTTTGAATCAAACAGTTCGTGGTAACGAACTGTAGTAAGGAGCGACCCGGCTCAATAGTAAACGAAACTCTAAAAACTCTAAATTTTGATGCTAAAAGATACATCAAAAGAATCGGATTTTCATGCTGATTCTAAATATATAAGTTTCATCAAATTTAGTCTTTGTCATCAAAAGTTACGAGCCTAAGAAAATTTGCCTTTTAGGGGGGAAACATCCCCTAAAAGTCATAGAATCTTAACGAAAATCACATTATCGCATTTGGCGTATCAGAGAACCCTATAGCAAATATTTCAAGCTCCTATCTACAAAAATGTGGAATTTCGTATTTTTTGCCAGAAGACAAATCACGGGTGCGTGTTTATTTGTTTTTTTTTTGTTTTTTTTCCCAGGGGTCATCGTATCGACCAAGTGGTCCTAGAATGTCGCAAGAGGGCTCATTCTAACGTAAATGAAAAGTTCTAGTTCCCTTTTTAAGTGACCAAAAAAATTGGAGGGCACCTAGGCCCCCTCCCACGCTCATTTTTTTCCCAAAGTTAACGGATCTTAATTTTGAGATAGCCATTTTCTTCCGCATAGTTGAAAACAATAATAACTATTTCTTTGGGAATGACTTACTCCCCCACAATCCCTGGGGGAGGGGCTGTAAGTTACAAACTTTGACCATTGTTTACATTCAGTAATGGTTATTGGGAAGTGTGCAGACGTTTTCAGGGGAATTTTTGGTTTGGGGTGGGGTTGAGGGGAGGGGGCTATGTGGGAGGATCTTTCATTGGAGGAATATGTCATGGGGGAAGAAAATTTCAATGAAAAGGGCGCAGGATTTTCTAGCATTACTATAAAAAAACAGTGGAAAAATAAACATGAAAACGTTTTTTCAATTGAAAGTAAGGAGTAGCATTGAAACTTAAAACGAACAGAGATTGTTACGCATATGAGGGGTTCTAAAAATACTTTAGCATAAAGAGCGAGGTATTTGGGAGGAGATAAATACCTCGCTCTTTATGCTAAAGTATTTTTAATAATTTCAACTATTTATTCTACGGCCTTTCTGATTCAAGGGTCATTCTTAAAGAATTGGGACAAATTTATGATTTAGTGTAAAGAGCGAGGTATCAACGAGGGTACAAACCCCGTCGTATACATAATAAAAATATAAGAATATAAAAGTTTGTTACGTAAATTAATTCTTAAGTTACGTATATTTTTTACTAATAAAAACATTCGTTAAAAATTAAAAGTTCTAGTTGCCTTTTTAAGTAACCGAAAAATTGGAGGGCAACTAGGCCTCCTTCCCCACCCCTTATTTTTCAAAATTATCTGATCAAAACTAAGAGAAAGCTATTTTGCCAAAAAAAAAGAATTAATATACAAATTTCATTTTAATAATTTACGTGCGGAGAGCCAAAATCAAACATGTATTAATTCAAAAACGTTCAGAAATTAAAAATAAAAAAACTAGTTTTTTTAACTGAAAGTAAGGAGCGACATTAAAACTTAAAACGAACAGAAATTACTCCGTATATGAAATGGGTTGTCCCCTCCGCAATCCCTCGCTCTTTACGCTAAAGTTTGACTCTTTGCCACAGTTCTACTTTTTAAAATAATTAAAAGCTTTAGCGTAAAGAGCGAGGGATTGCGGAGGGGACAACCCATTTCATATACGGAGTAATTTCTGTTCGTTTTAAGTTTTAATGTCGCTCCTTACTTTCAGTTAAAAAAAACTAGTTTTTTTTAATATTTAGTCTCGTCTAGAGTCAAAAGATCTGCTTGTAAAATATGCAATGGGGAAAAGGCTTCAGATAGAGACTACAGTGAAGAGCTCTATGGTTTTGAATAGGAGAGTAGCCGGTTGCCCTTTGTAAATACTCTGTAGCAAGCTTCTTTTCAACTCTAGCGACTCGAGTTCAAAGATAGATGTAAGGTGCTTACCAACTTCATCACCTCTCTTTGAACGCAACGGAGCAGCTCATGCATAGCGAGTAAAAACACTGATTATAAGTGAAATATACTTATCTGGGCTATTGTGAGGTCTTTGAATCTCGTCTAGAGTCAAAAGATCTGCTTGTAAAATATGCAATGGGAAAAAGGCTTCAGATAGAGACTACAGTGAAGAGCTCTATGGTTTTGAATAGGAGAGTAGCCGGTTGCCCTTTGTAAATACTGTGTAGCAAGCTTCTTTTCAACTCTAGCGACTCGACCAAGTGTGTTTTAGGAGCTTAAACTTCCCGCTTTACCAATTTTTTCATAAACACTATAAAAAATTCAAGCCATTTTGAACGTCAAGGCCTTGTGAAATACCCGCTACCCTTTGTATACAAACAGGTAATACGCTGATATTAAGACACCTTTGCTTGATACCTTTTAAATTATCATCACCAATTGGCTTACTAGTATTATCTGAAAACGATTTAAGAACATTTTTTGATATTTGACCCTATTCCCTTAATTACTTTAAAATATGTTTATTCCCATTAAGACGTTTCTGAAAGCTTGATAACTTCATGACATCTTGATGACATCAAATGATTTAAGTCTTTTACGATTGGAAATACAATCGTATATCAAATCAATTAAATTTTAAGTTTTGCTGTCAATTATAACTTCACACTTTTAGTCATCCATTTGTACGTGTTCATTTTCACTTGAGACAAGTCCAGAGTGATGCATTGCTCACAACACGAATAAGGTCTTAGGTCCACAACACTTATTAAAACTTTAGAAAAATCTTCTTCCTGTTTCGGTGGTGATAGTGCTGGTGGTAATGTTGAACTTTCAGAAATTGGAGGTTCATCAGTGACGTTTACTTTGAGCGGTCTTTCACAGTAGGGTTTATGCCTATCTACAAGTCCAAGAGCATTTTGAAGCAAAATTAGTCTTTCCTCATCGGCAACTGTCTCATCGTTAACAGATTTATCAAGGTTATCTTCAAAGTGGTCTTTTGGTGAAAGAGCGAGTTCTATTGTTCTATTGTCGCCACTTTAGAAAGTTGAGCCCTTTTTTCGAGAGTAGTGTTTACAGGTCCCGTGATTATTGGCAGTAACAGTAAAAAGATGCTACCACCCGCTTGAAAAATTCGTTTTGTTTTAAAATCTTTTCCCTTATTTGTGTAGGCTAGGACACGTACAAGTGAACGGTGTTGCTCTCTCCGTTGCTTTACTACTGCTGGCAGTTGAACATTGCCTTCAGTTAAATTTAAAAAAAGCTCGGATAGGAGATTAACGGATTCAGTGTCAATGCCATATTTGAATATAGCCTTCCTAGGCCGAGGTTTTGAATGATCTAGGACTGAAAATAAGTAACTGTTTTCATTTAGTTTCCTCAGTGGCTTGATGTCAGCTAATGAAGTTTTTTGCTATTCACTGGTAGATATACATTAATTTCAGTGTGAAAAATATCCGTGACTAAATGTGATGTTTCGGTTGTACTCTGATTGAGATCCAATAGATTATAATCATAATGTTTATTTGTAGTCTGATTGTATGCTGAGCGTAAGAATTTCGGTTCATTGGGATAATTATGTTTGTTGAAAGTTATGAGGCAACTTGCATCGCGAACAACCCTGTAGATCATAAAGTAACTATGAGTAGGGGACAGGTGGTTAGCGTTTATTGACCTTTCAGAGTAAACAGTGACTTGCAGAAAAGTGCTTTAAAGCGGACAAGATTTTTACAATAAAGGATGCGAAAAAAGATTATTTTTATCGGCGATGGGGCTACAGGGCTTAAACATGTGAATTTTATATAAAAAATTACATCAGCTCTAATTTGAGTATAATCTCACCCTTTTTTTAATGGGGGAGGGTTTATTCTTGATACACATAGACTTAATACACATAGACATAGACTTATTAAACATAGGCTTACCTGTTGGTATCTTTGGGCCATATCCATTATAGAAAATCCTGGTATGTTTTCATTTATAATTAATACAAGACTGATAAAGTTTCCTAACTAGCAGCGTGTGTTTTAGTCCCCAGAAAACAAAAGAAAATAACATGGTCCCACTTAACAGAATAACAAGCCATTGTATAATAGGAATCTATTCCTCCCGAAAAATCAATACAAGATCGTAAAATACCTCCCCCTCTCCTGGTTATAGCGAAAAATTACTCTGTCTTCAGACAGCAATGAGAACAAAGGTCATGTGCGCTAAGCAGAAACATCTAAATTAATAGTGTTTGATAAATTTAGACCAGATCCCTACCTGGGTGCTCTGAAGTTTTTCTCCCTATACCCTTAGGATTTTAAAAATCAACAATTAACTATAACGTAACATCTACGGTTGCATCTTGATTTGGCAGGCTCTAAAGATTTTTCTGATCTTTCGTGGGTTTTTAAGTTACTACATAAAAATCCATGACAACGATCTGCTATTACGCAACAAACAGCCGTGTCTTGAAGAAAATATCCCCTATTTTGTAAGAAACCCCTGCCTCTTGAAGAAGTTTGAAAAAAGCGTCGGGATAGGGATTCGAAGGGTTGGGCTCCCGTGGAATTTGTTGAGGCAACACTACTTAAGTCTCCTTGGAAAAGTAATTCAGTGTTAGGTTAAAAGTACCGTATTCTTGATCAGCATCTGACTATACCGAAAAGAGTTCTGAGATTTCGGCGATATATATATATATATATATATATATATATATATATATATATATATATATATATATATATATATATATATATATATTTATATATATATATATATATATATATATATATATATATATATATATATATATATATATATATATATATCGGTTCATATATATATATACTAGCTGTTGGGGTGGCGCTTCGCGCCACCCCAACACCTAGTTGGTGGGGCGCTTCGCAACCCCCCAAGCCCCCCCGCGCGCGTAAGTCGTTACGCGCCATATTAGTTACGCGCCATTGTAGTTGTGTCCCTGTGTCCCACCTGTGAATATATATAGATTTATATATATGTTTCAAACTACGTAAAAATTGCGAATATACAACATACACCCCTTATCGACATTTTATCAGGTATTTCAGCGGAAATCACATCATCAATTTCGTTCGAAGTAATTTTTTTATGTAGCCAGATTAGTATATGTGCGTGTGGCAAACCTCGTTTTTGCCATTCCACTGAGTACATCCAGCATCGCACTGACCCAAACACTTCAAGTTTTACTGTGTAGTTTATCAGTAATTTCAACTTTTGCCGGAAGACACGGGCCGTAATGTCATGCCTATGAACCGCCGATTGTCCTTGAAGTAAAAGCTGCAGTATCTCGTCCCAAGATTGATTACATGTAAATGTAATAAATAAATCTGGACGACCATAGAGACGAACATACGCAATAGCATCTTGAGCATGTTCTTGCGTATGACGGGGACTGCCAGCATATGACGAAGGTAAAATTGTTAATCTTCCAACGTTTGTGGTATTACCGTCATTTAGTGGTATTACCGTCATTTATAACTGCATCTCGCAAATGAATGTATTGTTCAGAGCGGAGCTTGGTCTGATTCAGGCGCATATATAGCAAACGTTCTGATTCAATTTTAGCATACATATCAACGACAAATTGGTGAAACAATTGACGGCATTTTAAAATATAATTTTCTTCATCCTGCCGAATCATTAGTCTATAGGAATAATAATGCATTACACTGCATTTCTTATTCATTTCTTTGTTAGTGGCTGGATTCATCAATTTAATATTAAAGTGATAGCCGTCGGCTCCATCCCAAAAAATGATAGGATATTGTAGGGCATCGCAGCATCGATGAGTTTCTGCAATTCTTAACAACTGAGCGTTTCGCTTATGAAGAATAATATCTCGAGGTAAAAACTGATCACCGACCATAACGATTGCCACTTCGTCGATAATTGGAGCATTGTATCTACGCACAAGTTGGCCAGGAGGCGTTTTGTCAGCGGAAATAACAATTTTATGCGTATCAGTAGGCATCAAATTGATGGCTGTTTTGAACAGACGCACTAAATTATTATTTTCGTGGAAAAGATCTTGCAATTGGGAAACGATTGTCCTTTCAACATTGGGAGAAATTTCGCAACGTGCATTCAATTCAGAATTTCTATCACTGATGAAGTACAATTGTAAAAATTTATGATTCTCGCCTGAGAATGGTAGAAGGGACCCTGCCCTATGATAAATTTGCCCTTTTACTTTGAAAGTAGACATAAATTTATCTGGATTTTCGATTTGGGCTCCAAACGACGTCATTTGGAAACATGAGTTGTATTTTCTGATTTTTGACAAAAAACAATTAGATTCTGACATAGTTCCAGTAAGGAAAGTCTTCAATGGCTCTGGTGGTGCAGCCCTTGTGATTCCTCGGCACGCTTTCTTTTCTTACTTTCTCTATCAGCAGCAAGCCTGATTTCTTGCTTTTCTTGTGATTCCTCGGCACGCCTTCTTTTTTCACTTTCTCTTTTAGCAGCTAGTCAGCTTTCGCGTTGCTCTGAAGGTTCCTCGGCACGCTTTCTGTTCTTTCTTTCTCTATCAGCCTCAAGCCTGTTTCTTTGCTGTTCTTTTGATTCCTCGGCACGCTTTCTGTTCTTTCTTTCTCTATCAGCCTCAAGCCTGTTTCCTTGCTGTTCTTTTGATTCCTCGGCACGCTTTCTTTTCTGACTTTCTCTATCAGCAGCAAGTTTTTTGGCATACACTCTTTGAGCATCTTCATCGGCTTTTGCCATTGTAAGTTCATCAGTCATTTTAAACTTAAACATTAATAGATTTCTACGTGAACATATGTCTTATATATCTTTAATGACGTCACCGTCAAAGCAAAAATGACGACAACTAACTTCATGATTAAATATCTTTAATGACGTCACCGTCATAGCAAAAGTGACGACAACTAATTTCATGACGTCAGTCAACACAGAAACATGACGTCACCTGATCCACAGACAGACAGACAACTTATTTTTATATATATAGATATATATATATATATATATATATATATATATATATATATATATATATATATATATATTTATATGCATGTTCAAAGATTTATTTGTTTGCTAATAGGTAAATGTTGTTTCAGGTGTGGGACGAAGAATTGGCACAAATAGCAGAAAGATGGGCACGCCAATGTCGATTTGAACATGATGTTAATCGAGATGTTAGTAAGTGTTCTCTCCATAAACAATTTTTAAAACTGGTATTCAAAGATGACCATTAATTAGATCTTGTAAAATTCTTAAACATCCCGTAAAAAAAGAAAAGAAAAAAGGAATGTCTTTCAGCGTCTGATGTTCAAGATCTTGAGAGCAGTTATTCTACAGTACTTGAGTGAAATTTCCTTTCGAATGAGGCTCAACTGCTTTTTTGTGTGATGAGAGTAGTTGGAATTCAATGAATTTAAACGCACAGTGCCACCTTTGAATCCCAGTCCCGACAGTTTTTTTAATAACTTCTTCACGGCGCAGTTGTTATTAAATTTCTTCAAGATGCAGATGTATTTTACGTAATAGGGTATTGTTTACTTATGCAAATGAATGCAGGTGTATGTTACGTAATAGAGTTTGTTTACTTTTGGTTGCTACCTAATAGGGAATGTTTTCTTTAAGATGCAAACATATATGTTACATAATAGTTTTTCTTTGATAGTTTAAAGACTTGGAGATGTAGGTTGAAAAACTCTCAGGATATACTAGTCAAGATGCAAACGTTACATTAAAGTTTCTTTGATTTTTTAAAAACCCTGCGAGGGCCAGGAGGAAACCTTTAGGGCCCCGCCAAATTATGATTTCTTTTGATGTGACGTAAAAAGACTTGTTATAGTCGGTTATTCAAGTCGGAAGCTCCGTTTGAAATAAAGAAATTGATCGTGCTCCAACATTTACATGTGAAAATGACGCAATCTCGCGCGGCTTGTTTTGATTACGGTGAACATTTATAATGCAGGAAAAACTGGTTTTGATGGTCAACGACACGTAACATGCTAGATAGATCTTGGGGTTCGCTCACCTCAGTATTGAAAAAAAATTCAGTGTTTAGAGTATTCTTTAGTAAAGGATACTTTTACTGTATTGGACATTGAAGGTGCTAGCAATGGCAAAATGAGAGCTAGGGTGCTCTCAGATGAGAACTTAGCAGTAGCAATCACAAGGGTTGCGGCTAACCCTAGAAAGGGACAAGATGTTTGCACAATATGTAGTAACATTAAGTGAATTCAAGTCGGAAGAACAGATATTCTTTGCAACAAAAGCGAATATGATGCATATACAAAGATTATAAGACGGATTAAATGCATTAGTGAAATATATTGAAGTCAACAATCAGAATCAATCTATAAAAAGGAGTAAGTTTGTTACAAGCGAGAAGGAATCTTCATTTACTGTTAATCTGTAATCGGTAGTGGGGGTGTCAAGATTGAAAATGCTTGGATTTGAGAACCAAAAAATCATACGGTTTCTAGTGACTTTGGAAAAATGTTTAACTCTAGATGATGATTTTCTAGAATTATCTCTTCAAAAGAAAATATTTCTCAATGAATACTTATCGATATAATGATAAATCATTTTCAGTCTTTTTGACTATTGCATGAAACTTTTACGTCGTGTTCCAGATGCATTTACTCGATTTATTGACATATTCATTGTCATTAAAATATTTATTCAAAAATGATATTATGGGTTTACTTTTAAGTGCTACCTAGAAATTTGTTTAAGATGGCCATTTTTGCATTCCAACAAGAAAAAAGTCGAAGCTCTTGTCTAAACAAGTTTAACTGATTTGTTGTGTTACGTCACTCGAGTATGCTTCCTCCTAGAAGACATTCATTTTATCGACCGCGATTTTATTTCTTTTTGGCAGTGAGACAGTCAACAATGAAAAAATAATTTACACATGTCCATTATATTTGTATACATTTTGCAGCGGGTCGTCCTGTGAGAGTTTTACTATTGTTGATAACTATATTAAAAGTATAGATCATGCAACCCATTTAAATTGCATAGAGGATACGCAGTGCAAATTAAAGAGTGTAATTCCTATCTTTAAGATAATTCTGACTCTCGTGCTAGAGGTTTCCTCTGTTCCAGTTGTCACTAAGATAAATGATCAATGGTTAGTTGTCACTAAGATAAGATCAATGGGTAAATACTTAACCCGGTATGATTGAAAAAAAAACCTAATGTTGATTTCAGTTTATTTTTAACCTATTGATATCGTCATGGTTTTAAATTGCTTTGGGAAGAAGAACCTGCCCTACTCATTACTTGCTGGAATGATAAGATAGTCTGGTTTTTACCACACCACTGTGAAGATATTGATTACTATGACTATAAACCTACTGATTTTGTTTCAACTTGGTCATCGTAATCACAATGGTAAAAAAAAGGAAATGTATACAATATTATATTATAAAAATAATATAATTTTATATGTAACTTCTCGAAGATATTGGTGATTCGTGATTCGTAAATAATATAATTTTATATGTAACTTCTCGGTGATATTGGTGATTCGACACTCGGAACTATTATCTTTTTGACAAAGCGGTACACGTTTAAGTTCAAGAATTGTAGAAACCAAAACCAAAGTTTAATGCCCTATTTTACCTAAAACTCATTTCAACTTTTTTAGTTTGATTGTCTAAGTTTCATTGTTTAAGGTTTTGTTTTAAAATTTATTGTGCATGTTTCAGAAACCTAAAAGGGAACAGGCATCAACAAATCTAGCTAGAATAAACCTACCCGTGGTATTCTCCTATATTTGTTCAGTTTTGAAAAACTAGTGTTTTACTGAAAATACAAAACAAACCAAAAACAAAAGTATGTTCTTTCAAGAGCTGATAGGTTCTAAAGTGGCCTGTTGAAAATAAAAGACCTTTTATAAAGCCTTCACAATGGTTATGCTTGTAGCTTTTAGTATCAGTTTAAACTCTCTAAAAACTTAAGCAAACTGAGTTTCCGTTAAAGCCCTAGTTTTTTCACATTTCTGTAAACAAAGGGAATTATCACGAGTCAGTTTGTTCAATTTAGGTTCTTAAATATAAGTCGCATAAACTGTCAATTCATAATTTTCATAACCTAAACTTATTCTTTAAATCAATCTATTTCCAGAGCGATATGGAGTCGGTCAGAACCTTGGGATCCGGTTCTCATCTCGGTCTGAAAAAGCGAACTGGGAAGCAGTAATCGATAGTTGGTATAATGAAGTTGAATTTGCTAATAGAAGATTAGTGCAGCAACTAAGGTAGGACATTCTTTATCTAGAGCAGTATTCTAGCTTTTTGCATAGTAAAGAGCCGCGTACCTTTCATTCATCTTTTCTATAGGCCACTTCGTATGGAACGGGTAAAAAAACAAAGCAAACAAAAACTGAAATAAAAGACCATAATAATGTACAATTACTCTCATGAAAATAATAACAAATGTACAAAAGAAAGATAGTAATAAAAAAGAAAAAAAAGAAAAAGCAAAAACATCTATGAACCAACAATCAAAAGAAAATCTTTCATTTTACTCATAAATAAACCAAGGTTGTCAGCAGTAAGAATACTCTCTGGAGGAAAATTCCAATTTTTAGGGCCTAGAAATCTGACCGAATAACCTGCTCTAGCTCAGCTTCTGTTTCAAGTGACTAGATTATCAGCATTGCGGTTACTCTATATTTGAAGCAATATATTTCTTCTGTAAAAACAATGAATACTAGTACGGCGAGTACTAGTGCTAGTACTAGTACAGGACTAGTACGATTCTAACACTGGTACGTGGATATTGATGCTTGATATTATCAAAGCTGCCTAACGTTGACAACTTTGAATTTGTTATAACACCCCAAAGTGTCGTCAACTTTTTCCACGTAATTACCAGTAAGTCGTAACACTTTGTTTTGAAGAAATTACACTCGTTTGAAATTTCAATAAAAGTGGCTAGACCACAGCACACATCAGTATGAAATATAAGGGTGGATTAAAATGCTCTGTAAACTTGTGGTGGTAAAAAATCTTAAAATGTCACGTTGTTCCAAGTCCTTGTGCGATCTTCACTGCAACAATATCACTATATCGTTTCTATGAAAGATTGTAATAAAAGCGTTCGTGGTAATGAACTGTAAGTAAGGAGCGATGCGGCTCAATGGTGACCGAAATCTAAAAAATAGAGTCTTGACAACACTAGATACATCAAAAGAATCGAGTTTTGATGCTTATTCAAAACATTTAAAATTTATCAAATTTACTGGTACCCATGAAAAATACGAGCCTGAGAAAATTTGCATAGTTTTTGAAAAAGGGGTGAAAAGCCCCTAAAACATCCTAATGAATATCACACCATCAGACTTCGTATAATAAAGAACCCTACTGTAGAGGTTTCATACTCCTATGTACAAAAATGTGGAATTTTGCTTCTTTTTTTTGTCAGAAGAAAGATCACGGATGCGTTTTTTTTTTTTTTTTTTTTTTTTTTTTTTTTTTTTTTTTTTTTTCAGGGTGATCATATTAAACCAGCGATAGTTAAAATTGCAAGGGGGCTCATTTGAATAGAATTCAAAATTTCTTGTGCCCTTTTTAAGTGACCAAAAATATTAGAGGGCAAATAGTGCCCCTCCAAAGCTCATTTTTCCCGAAAGTCACCTGGTCAAAATTTTGAGGTAGTCGAAAAATGACTATCTAAAAAAAAATTTCAGCATAGTCGAAAAACCTAATGACTATGTCTTTGAGGATGACTCGACCCCCACAGTCCCCGGAGGAAGGGCTGCTAGTTATAAAGCATACAGACGTTATCAGTTGCTATTTTTCTGGTAGAGGCGGCTATGCTTGGGAGGATTTTTCCATGGAGTAATTTTTCACAGGGAAAGAGAATTTCCCATTGAGGGGGAGCCAGATTTCCCAGCTTTATCTAAAAAACGGTCAGAAATTAATTAAAAACACAAGTTTTTTCAACTGAAAGTAAGGAGCAACATTAAAACTTAAAACGAGCGGAAACTATTACGCATATGAGAGGGTTGCCCCTCGTTAATACCTCACTCTTTACGCTAAAGTTTTTTTTAATACTTTAAAAGAACTTTTTTATTTTAATTAAACGGCCTTTGTAATTCAGGAGTCATTCTTAAAAGATTGGGACAAAATTTTAACTTTAGCGTAAAGTGCCAGGTAATGACAAGGGGGATACCCCACTCATATACACAATAATTTCTGTTCGTTTTAATTTTTAATGTTGCTCATTACTTTCAGCTGAAAAGACTTGTTTTTTTTCTATTTAATCTAGTTAGAAACCAAGTTTCGCATTTCATGTACTTGTTTAACTCGCTCTTTCGCCTACTAAATTTTTCTTTATTCTCCTTCCCTAGTTATGGGAGATTTCAATATTGATTTAATGAACCTTGTGTCTGCTAACCAGAATAGAATGGATAGAAACACTGTGCATTTTTTAGAATTTCCACTAGCTCATGGATTAAATCTGTATGTTCTATGCCATCCAGGATAACTGATAGGTGATTTTCACTAATTGATAATATTTTTTCACCTCACAGCACGGTTAGTGCAGATGTCATTCCTGATGATTCATCTCACACTGCGTAATTATGGCTGATTTTTTGCTATATTTCCCTTATAATAAAAATAGTCAGTCAAAGCATAGGGGCTTTTCGCACAAAAATTCGTTAAATTTAAAATAAGGGCTTGGTGACGCTGAGTAGAGCTCAGTAATTGATCAAAAGAATCCAAATCAATCTTTAGATAAGTGTTATAATATATTGACTGAAAAGCTTGATCAATTTCGCCCGTATAGAAATCCAAGAGGAAAGAGGTATGCTCCAAGAAGACCTTGGGTAAATGATTCCCTTTTTAAGACTATTAATGAAAAAACCGTTAATACGAAATCAGAGTGAAGTACCTCACAGAAATAAATACAATGTGTTTTAAAAATAAAAAATTGTTGGTAAGGATTTTTAGGGAAAGTGAAAGAGTTTATTATGAAAATTCACTTCAAAATTCTGATTCTCCCCGAAAAACTTGGAGTTCGATCAAGGATAAAATTGGAATTTTAAATGAAAAGTTGGCGTGTCCCGAGGTACTATTTGATATAAATGGTGATGAAGTTAGAGGACCCCAGGCTGTTACTAAGATGTTTAGTGATTATTTTACTGGTGTTGGACAATCTATCGTTTCAGAAGGAATAGATTTTTCTTCTCGCAAGTCGCATAAACAATATTTCCCTCCCACTGAAATTACAAGCATATTTCTGGCCTCGGTTAGTTTTGTAGATTTCCAAAAATCTATCAAAAATACAAAAAGCGGTAATTCAGTGGGATATGATGAACTATCAACAAAGCTGTTGATAGAGCTGGAGTGATTTTGAACCACTGATTCATATTTTCAGTTTCTGTGCCGGTTCAGGTATATTTTCTAGTAAATGAAAAATTGCCCGGATAATTCCTGATATTCGCTGTGAGCGGGTCACGTCTAGTGTCGATACTGACGTTTCATCGTTCTAGCCATGAATTTACGTTCCGTATTCCATTAGTTCGTATGATAATGATTTAGGTACATCAAAAAGCATAGTAGGAGCCTCAGATAGATCACAGGTAATGAATGTGAGTAGGAAATGGCCCTTTGCGTCCAATTCTTTAATAGCATAACCCGGCCTACAACAACAGATGCATTAGTAGTGCTTTTATAATCTTTCAAAATAGTTCCTTATTTTTGTAACTGCTCTCTTATGAACCTTGGGGCTAATCGAAATAGATTACTAAAAAAAATCTCACAGCATTTTTTTTCAGGTTCTGACCAAGACTTTTTTTCCCCATTTTGAGCACTACTCTTGATAATCCATATAGGTTTTGTACGAGGGCGTAAATGGGCAAAGGAAACACAGTCCTTCATAAGTAATCTACCACATAGCCTAGCTGACTTACTAAAGAGCTTTAGTTTATACATGACTAAATTTACTTATCAAGAAATAATAAGGTTCAAATTTGTTTTTTAATATTTAAGATTCAATTTCTTATTAAGATATTATAGTTAGCTAGCTATGAAAGACGTATTGTGTTGGAAAAAAAAGAAAATAATTAAGTCTTCACCTTAAAATCACGATCACCAGGATATTGCCACCGTTGTCACCTCGCTATAACCTGTAAAGTGGGGCCAGTTCTACTCTTGTTGATCATTACCAGCTTCTATACTCCACGGACAATCCTCAGTATATTTATGATGCACTTTAAACATTAATTTCAAGTAGTGTTATGAGTGGTAATTTTTCTTTTATAATGTTTTTATCAGGGAAAACAGATCAAGATGGCACCAGTATCTTGAAATAGCACAGAGCTTCATGTATGCTAGAATTAATTAGATTAGTGACAAAACAAAAATTTACTTTATTTGAAAGGGGCCTTCAATTTCTCATGGCTTAGACACTACCACAAAGAATAGATTTTAAAAGTGGTTTAGCCTGTGAGTTTTGAAATTCTTTCCTTAGAATGTTTGTACACGGAGCATTAGCTCCACATACTTAGAACCTGTGAGTGAGTTATGTTTATTTATGCATAGGGACTCGGCTGGTATACTTTTGGACATTCAATTTAATTGAAACAAATAAATTGAGATTTATCTTATACACTAAGAATCCATTCACAATGAAATTTTACCAACAATGAGATTTGCTATCGCAAATATGAGCCAATAAGTATTTTTCAGCCAATCACAATATCCTACCCAAAATCTGATTGGCCCAACCGCTAGCTAAATTTCAGCATTAGTAAAATCTCATTGTGAGAGGGCCTTAAGCACGGTGGTTTAGACTTACTTTAATTAGGCCTAGGTATTAAACATTGTTTGTTTTTTGTTTTTTTTTTTCAAGAAGCATACATTATTGAACAAAGTATCAATTACAGCTCTAGTAACCTAAGCAGAGTTGGCCATTACACGCAGATGGTAGCAGCCAACACAGAGGCAATTGGCTGCTCCGCAGTTACTTATGAAGACCCACGTGGACGATTTCAAAATACTATACTCTTCGTCTGCAACTACGGCCCACTTGGCAATTTCATAGGAAGGCCTCTTTACAAAATTGGAGAGCCTTGTTCGGCCTGTCCTTCCGGTACAAAATGTGTAGCAGGGGGGCTCTGTGCGTAAACTGGCACTTCAAGAATCTACATAAGCATTTTAATACTTTTATATGTTTTTTTTGTGATATCACATTAAAAGTTTCACTGATAAGTCTTATAATTCCCTGGCAAATTAGTTAACTTGTCACACAAAAGGGAGTTGTGGTGAAAATGAGACGAATAAAGAAGGTTTGCCCAGTTCACTTAGAGCCTTAGCACTTGAAGGGAAGACATCATGTACAAGTATGACGCATATTTTTTAGTAGCATACGCCATCAAATCGTATTTTTAATTATAGATGACGCGGTTGCTTATTCATGTGATTTCCCCTTCTAAGTTCAGTGATCTTCTTCAATTGTATTTTAAAATTAATTTTAATTGCATTCTGTGTTCAGAAATGGCTTCTGCTGCACGACCTATTTTGTCAAGCCTTCCTTTTTCACTATTACAACATCTGAGAGAGTTTAATCTGTTTTATGGAGCTAGGTCAATGATTATTGCTAGTGACAGACAGTGACTAGGACCATCTTTTGGCCTCTTTTTGCTTCCTTTGATGGTGGAAACACTAATAAGTCTATGGACAAAGCAAAATTAAAGTACAACTAAGAAGGGTTTAGCTTTATACCTCTGTGAATTAGCATAAAAGCAATTTCCATATTAACAGTTTTATTTTATACAACAAATGTAGAACCATTTAAATAATTATAATGGATGGAGTCCACTGTCTGCAATTTCAAAGCATCGGTATAAAAGCGTAACTGGAACTGAATAACGTATTCAAAATTAAGAATTAAACGTATTCAAAAATTTAACACTTAAACGTATGCAAAAAAATTTTGTTTTAGCTTGTGCATGGGCCGACATTTTTCTCAAGCTATTGTACCATCAGTGAAACAAATCTATCTGCCTACATCTCTTCTTTTTTTTTTCTGGCTGTACAGGTAATTTTTTATAGTTATCAAACTTGTACTACATTGCTTTAGCTGTTTAATAAAATCCTATTAAAAATAAGGAGAGGAGGGGGGAGTGGATGTGATTAGCTTTGTTGTCATTGAGTTTAAAAGCTTATACCTCGGAGGTCGCTCGGTGGACTTGATCCACTTTAACCCTGAGAATATTCATTGGGAAAAATGGTACTTCAGTTCTCCATCATTTTAAAAATAACGTGGAAGTTGTCAAATATCGGTCAATCAATAACCTAAATTATGCCTCATAAATAAGAAACTGTGGTATAAAATAAATCGCGCATGGAACGAAATTAATAAATAAATAAACCTATGTAAAAATAATAAATTTTATAAAAAAAAATAACTTATAGAAAATAATAATAAATAATAAATTTTTGTACTGATAATAGAAAAAAATTATATAGTAAATTATAAAAAAAGCATGGTATACAATGAATAAATAAATACGCAAAGATAGAAGGCCGAGATCGCCTGTGAAAGTATATTATAAAAACTTAGGAAAACGATATAATATTTTATACATAATAGATAATACGTTCCTTCGAATAAATATAGTAAAACGGATCAATGAATGGATAAAAGCTTCTTGCCGCTACTCAAAAGAGGCCACTTAAAACCTGGCACAGAGATCAAGGAGCCTTTTTCAGATTTCACTGAGTTCATACTATTAAAACCACTTGGGTTTGTATCATACCCATTAATGAACTCATCTTGCCTCCTTTCAATTGATTGCAAGCTTGATGACTTCAGCAAAAAACTAGGCTTTTTTGGTACCGGCGGTTTCAGAAACTTCTTTTGTCGTGGTATAGTTCTATCAATATCACTTGAGTATCCTTTTGGTATTCGATGCCTCTCTCTATGGCCGTCAGCAGAGGCAACGCTTCTATTATCTGTTGGCGTTTCACATCGAGATTTCAAGGTTCCAGATGTAAGATCTGTAGTAGCGTAAAGTGCTTCATGATGATGGATATGGCGTCCACTGACAGAATCAATCCCACTAGGTCTAAAGCTATGATCAGACTTTATTGAATAGTTAAATTCTGAAGATTTCAAATGTGGCTCATTGTAATGATACCCAGAATCATTTGATTTTTCTGAAGGTTTGGAAATATCAGATTTGACTTCTGACTTAACTGAACTTGTATCACTACCTTCTCCTTTTCTCAACAGGGAAGTGCGAGGAGGCTTAGGCTTTTTAGTTTTATGTTTTGTATCCCTCTCAGTTTCTGGGGAATCACCATTCCCTCTTATTTGTCTTAACAAGTTCTCTGTCTCGGTATGGATTATTTCGCCAGCTGTACGCAACTCTGCACACACGTGCTCCATTTCGTTCACTTGCTCTTCAAGATATGTTATTCTGTGACTCTGTTTTATTTTATCTTGTTTTAAGGCATCTCTTTCACGTTGAATTGCAGCATATTTTACTTGTAGGTTTTTTAGTTCTGTGTCATAGTCGGAGCCCTTTGTCACTTTCCTGAGAATCGTTACAGAGTTCAATCCAGGAATAATCACAGATAGTACTTCCTCAAGTGTAGAACAGAACGTGTATGATGAGTTGACTTCCAAGATTCTAAAAACAAAAAAGGATAGACAGTCCCTTTTTATTTTTTTATTTTTTTCACCTTATATAGATATTTCATCTTGTGTATTTTACCTTCTTAAATTACATAAAAAAGAGAGATAGACACCGAGAGAAAGAAAGAGACAGAGAGAGAGAGAGAGAGAGAGAGACAGAGACAGAGACAGACAGACAGACAGACAGACAGAGGGTCAAAAACTTTCAAAGGTTCTATGGAGTAATAAGATCAATCCTTATTTGGAAAATGGTTTGAAACATTGTCTTCTTATAGCCGAAGGCTATCTATAGTCATGTTGAATAAATATTTACATAGCAACATAGGTTTTTCACTTCACAATCCAGAATGTGAATTTGGATTGTTGGGTTATTAGGCAAAATTTTCCATCATCTATGAATTTAAAGTGTCATTTGAAATCTAAAATTTAGCCAAAAAAATGTCAAGTGTTTTAGAAAAAATAGGAATATTAGAAAAATTAAGTAAAAAATGAATACAATTTACATAAAAAAGATTTTCTAATCTGAATGATTATCAAATTGAGTTTTTTTTTACGGAAAAAGGGGAACCTAAGAACAACAAAATGAGAACAAAAATAAATACAGACAAAGAGTTACACATTTTCCCAAACACAAACTAGCACAATAGTCTTGAATAGAACAAAGATTGTCTATTTAATCAGAACAAGAATATGGCAGTTGGATTATCTGGTATTATCTAATACCTGATTATCACTGACAGAGAAATTACAGTTTGGATTTTTTTTTTTTAATCAAGATCAATTATATGAATTTTTCGATTTCCTTAAGCTGTCAAGTCTGGAGAACTTGCGGCTACGCGAATTCCCACAAAACAGCTGAATTCTAACAGCGGAAAACACTTGATCCTGCTGCAAGTACAAGTGGTTTTCTTTGAAAGCTCCTAAATGTAGTCGCCAGGGGCTACAGTGCTCGTGGCTCTAACAGCGTTTTATAACAATGCTCTTATTTTAAATCACCAAAGATCCAACTCTTTAAAGTTTCTCGTTCACAGACACACACAAGAAGTACTAAGAAAAACCAACTTTTTATCGCCATCTTTTCTAAACATATTAAAGATGCCGCTAAAAAGCGGTCATTAACAGGAAAATTCTAATTGAAACTCCTTAAAGTACTGATAGTTTGAACAAGGAGATTATTTTTGTAATTATCTATTGAGCTTCGAAAAATAATTGAACAATAGTATTGCTCAAAGTTCAAACATAACTTTTGGAAACGAACACTTCGGCAAATTTATCTGCAACAGCTAACAAGACGGATTTGTAAGTAATTATAGATCAGGTCCGTGTATAGGGAGGGCTTGGGGCCCAGTCTTCATCCTCGACATTTCAGGGTCTCAAGATTTTTACACATAATTTCTAAAATGTTTACCCAACTTCCCTAAAAATAGACTAAAACAAAAAATATATACCAGTAACATTACTCTGCGAATATATGAACTATATATTGTATTGTTAAAAGTTATTTTGGCTAATAGTTTTTATAAGAATCCTCCGTCGTAATCTCTTAGGAGTATTTTACCAACCAGATATAAAAGTAAACATTTACAAAAAGCAATTATTTCCTCTTGATAAGATTTCACATTGACATTGAAATCGTTTTCAGTTAAGAGCCATTCCTTGGGGAAAGGATCAGCCGGAAGACAATCAGTAGGAAATAAGAATAAATTAAACTAGTAAATAGAAACAATAATCAGTTTAGAATAGACTAGACATGCTTCATTTTAAAATAAGGGGGAAAAGAACAAATTAAATATGGATGTAAACAACTGTAAAGATTAATTTTCGTAAAGAACAAGGAATGAAGGCAATAGGCCTTTATGGCCTGGGCTCAGCTTAATGACTCCGCTTATAAAAATGAAAATAAAGAGTAGAAAATTAGTGCTTTAAGACAAGTTGGAACGTATTGTCCTTATTTATATTTTAATGGTGGACTTCGATGGTGAGCTTGTTGGAGTGCATTCACAGAAGTCTGCCAGCAATACTTTGAAAGAGAGAATTAATGGTCTGCTTGATACCTGTCACCCTTAGCTAAGCGTATTCCTTCTTCAGCGTTGTTTACAAATACGCCGTATCCTGATTCATCTACAGCAAAGCGAACACAGGGCTTACTAGGGTTGTAGACGAATTGTGAGTTTCGAATTTGATAAGCATCAGGATCATCCTTGATGAACCTATGAAATAAAACTTTTATTAGCACACTTAGTGTCTACTCGTACTAATGAGTAGTGTCAATCAAGTTCATCAAGCCTACACCACCTCTACAGTTACAGGCATACTATAATGTTTAGACCGTATACAGCCTACACGGTCGTACCCAAAAATCAATAGAAAGTTCTTAACCCTTATTTAGTTCGAAGACGTAATATTGTGCTTCAGAGTCTTCTTCTAAGCGGTGTTTATTCACTAATTAAATTTGCAGGCGTAGGCACAATTTACTTAGCATGACAAAAACGAAGAAAAACAATTAAAAAAAGACAATACCAAACGAAGGTGATTTTCAGCACACAAACAAAACGAACAGACAGAGCAGATTTTTAAAAGTTCCGCTAATTTGTCCTTGGTGCAAAAGAAGAAACTAACCTTTCAAAGTTACCTCAACAGAAGAAAAAAATGGGTGAAGAAAAACAAACTACAAATGAGAGAAAATTCAAAAATTTTCAAAAAAGGCATGAACTTCATCCCTGTGAGTATGTGAACTGAATTGATGATGGATCTTTTTTTAAAAGAAGATATGTGAGTTTAACCACTTTTTATCAAAATCATAAATAGGATCTTCCAAATATCCTCAGTATCTTTGTTTAAAAAGGTCTTTAAGAATGCACTTTTTTATTTCAATTGCTTCCCTATTTAGGATTTTGTTAATTATTTGTCTTCATCTCTTCGGTTTTTGTTGTACGACATGCATAGCCAGTGTCGTCTCTGAGCGTGTTTATATTTACGTTATAAGGAGTAGGGAGACTGCCACTAACACAGACAAAATGTAATCAGCATCTCTAGCTAAACAACTAAAGGGCAGACATGGGTATACTGTTTAATTTGGAATTCTGTGCTTAAAATAAACAGAAGTTTTCTGTTTGTGCATTGGTAAAATTCACTTTGATGTACGCCCCCCCCCCTTAAAAAATTTTCCGCTGGTAAATTGATATTACTCGATTTACAAACGGTAGACTACTATTGATATTATTTAAAACACTGTAAATATTTCTTCCTAAGTTTAGGATCCTGGACACTGATTTGCAGACTATATCTAGTCGGTCTTATCTGCTATATTTTCTTTAAAAGATATTTAAAAAAGGACTTAGGCTGATTTGGAATGAGGAGCTCAAGAGCAGTGGCGTAATTTCGTCAAAATACTGGGGAGGAAGTTGGAGCCAAGTTTCCCAAATCAAGTGAAAATGACAGTAAAAACTGAAAAAAAAACATTTGGTGCCATGAAAGTACTATATGATACTATATGATAAAATGATATACTATAAAATGATACTATATGATAAAATGATAACTATATGATACTATATGATGAAAGTACTATATGATAAAAGTACTATAAAGGTATTTTAAAACTATATGATAAAATGATACTATATGATAAAATTATAACTATATGATACTGTATGATGAAAGTACTATATGATAAAAGTACTATAAAGGTATTTTAGAGAATTATAAAGGTAAATATATACTAAAGAAAATTGACCCGTTTCTGTTGATGCTTAAATTATGCACGCTAATCTTAGTTTTGTCAAGATTCTTGAAGAAACTAAATTTCAGCTGGGGGGCTCACCGAGGTTTGGAGGGGTTATTTCCTCTTCTCCTCCTGTCCTATAACAAATTACGCCCCTGTTCAAGAGACGTAGCCTAAGAACAATTGTTTTAATTACAGTGGCACAGCGCCATCTTCGATTTGTCATTTAATTTTGACTTCTGCAAAGCCTAAATATCTTGTTGATCGTCATTAATGATGGAGAATTTGGCAAAACGAAAGTAGGGAGAAGCGAATAATGGGAGGTATTTTTCAATTCGTAAAATTTACTAGGTCAATTATGACATTAAATTAGAACTCAAAACACGTACAGTTTTCGAGAATTTATTAAAAAATCACGCTTTTGAGGTTCTAAATCTTTAGGATAGAAACATATTAACTTGTACATATTTAATGGATTGGTGCGTATTAAGTGAGCCAGCATTTTCACTTTCGTTATGTTAAAACATTTTTTACAAAAATTGTGGTAACAAAGCAGAGCTTCAATGCAGTCACAAGATGTGACCAGACGCCAAAGCAGAGAAATCGCAGTAATTATTTTGCACATAGGTAAGGTGATATGAGTAGATTTAAAGGTTTATTAGCTCTATCCTAGTTATTTAGGTTTTTGTAGCAGCCTCTTTTGGGCAGGGTTCTAAATGTTTATCGCATAAGCATTTGCAAATAAATCGAGAGCGATTATGAGTCTCGCGATAGTTCTGAGAAAAAGGAATAATGTATTTCATTTTCTTGCAGAAAAACGTGTCTGTAATATACTTTGTTTTTTACTAAGTGTCTGAGATAACCTGATTTAACGTGATCTACCTATAGCTTTTATGCACCCTACAAAATGAGTAGAATCTTTCTTTGGTATTCCTTGTAGGTTATGCATGTTCAGGGTATAATACATCTCATTCTGCTTAGTATGAGCAGCGATGTGCTTGGGGAGGTTTTTTATCATTGAAAATGCCTTTTTTCGGTATTTTCCTTACAAATTGAAAAAACGACAAATTTAACCGTCACCATAAATTTCCGTTAGTTGACGTCACTGGAGCTGAGGACTAATCTTAGATGCTAGTTTTTCTTCTGCTGTGATATTGCTGTACCATGAAATCATGTTATCATGATTTTTTGATGATCACAGTCTATTCTTGTTCCAAACCAAGCATCATAAACAACAACTTTTGGGGTGTATCACGATTAGCCACTTTAATTTAGAACCACTTGCTCACCACTGACCCTACAAAAGAGTTCTTCTCCATTTTTTCTCCCTTTTGTGTCAATTAAAAACCAGCAAAAAAACTTTAAGCGTACCTGTATATTGATAGTTTGGACTTAAGACTCTTTTCCAACCGACTTTCTACCGACAGAACTTGAAGCAAGGTAGATTGTTCTTCTTTCAGACATCTGAGGTTATAATCTTCATTTTTTAACCTATCTTGAATGTCCAAGGTAATGTTGTTGTCTTTAGAGCCTGATCTAAAAGCGGAAGGTTAAAATTAACCATTGCAAACTAAGACATAATAAAAGAAGGATAATATATCAAATATTGCACAGGCTTAATCAACGATGTCTGCATTTGGGCAAGCAGCAATTGGGAACTTGAAGATTTTTTGAACTTAATAATAATAATAATAAATAAATAAAAATAAGTAAACAAATTTGCTTTAAATATGACCAAAATTTAGGAACAAATCGATCGAAGACCAAAATCTGAAAAAAAAGAGCTTAGCCCAATTTTTTTTTTAAATGTCTTAACCTTCGAAGTTATTTGAAGGCTAATTAACAAAATCCAATGCAAAATTGGTTATTTGTTAGTCCTTCTGGTGATATTCAATAGGTTGTTACAGAAGTTCACAAGAGAACTCGTCTGAAAGCTAGTCTTGAGTTGAAAGAAATTTCTAAAAGGACAAATATTGCCGTAGTAATGCCCCCATTGGTGGTGTCGCCAAAAAACTAGTTCCCACTATAACAACACAAAAAAGGATTTCACAAGAGAGTCAAAAGCTCCGTCAATGGATTTAGAACGCCTAGAAATCTTTTTTTCTAGAAATACCCTTCTGGCAACGTAGATTATCAGAGTATCTTTCAATTTAGTTTTTAACATTCCCTGAAAATTTGAACTTAATACCCTTAGTGGTTCCTAAGATATTGGAGATTCGCCCTTTGGACAACCTGGATGCACATAGCGTCTTCTGATTTGGTTCAACATCCACTAAAACATGTCCTGAAAGTTTCAATTTATTAATCTTAGCCACTCCTGAGATATTGCGTATACGCCCTTTTGACAACATGGATGCAATCTGGATGCATGGATGCAATCAACTATCAGCATTCGCTGAAAGTTTCAACACTAATATGCGTGATCGTGCTTTTTTCAATTCTTGCACTCATTTAAAGTCTAACAGACGAATAGAGGGGGAGTAGGATAAATTTCTCCCCAGGAGCCACAAAACCCAGGAACGGCCCTGATTAGGGCAAGCGGTGGTACTAAACTGAATCGTTTACAAATATATATAGGAGACGAATGGAAAATTTAATAGATTCTGTAACAAATCCATGGGCATTGAATTTCAGCTCCATGTCCCCTTGACATAGAGAGCTATAGTTTACGCTTGCCCTAATCTAATCTTGCTATTTTTACGATTCCACCCTCAAAATAGTAAGCGGTATATAGCCAATAGGAATTGGCTATATACCGCTAAATTGGCTATATAAATCTTAAATATGAAATCTAGGGCAATGTGTATTGTTAGAAAAATTTACTAGGTAATTCTGATGTGAAAAGGTAACGATTGTTGCCCTAATTTGTGTACTTGAATTTTTACAACAGAGAAAAAATTTCCATAATTCTGAGAAGAGGATGAAAAAAACGATGAAGGGGTTGGACCAGACTAAAATATTGACCATTAAATTCCTTATATTTTGAAATTACGATTTCCAGATTTTCAAATACCAAAGCCAAAAACAGTCGAAATCGTGTTTTACCACGGATAGAACCTGAAGTTTTTTTTTTTTTTTGTGTTTGACATTTTTCCGCTGGATAGCATATTGAACGACTGGGCATAAAAATTTACAAGAAGAAACTCCCTCAAAAACCAAATCTTAAATTCTACGAAACCTTATGAAAAAAATTTTTGTTATAGGAAAGCGGTGGTGCTGGATGGCAAAACATTTGACAATACTTGACTATTCAAAAATAGATGGCATTATAGAAGCAAAAATAGCATTCTTACGTTTAGCACAAATTTCTGCTCCTTTGCTCCTCAACTCAGAGAAATATAGAACCTTCTTTTTCTAATCCTAAAACATGCTGGACAACCCCATATCCCCTACTTTGTTACAATCTAAATCCTTGTGCAGAGGCGTCATTAATCCCTGGTCTACACTATTGGGACCCAATGCTTTTCTTGGAGCCATAACAATTTCAGTAACTTAAATAATTTGAAAAGTTAATATTACGGCACAGAAAGACAACTGCTGATTGACATTTTGACTGGAAATTCCCGAGGTTTTTGGGAGATTTATTTCCCGTAGTATGCAATATGACTATAGGCGACATTACGACGCAGAAAAATAACTAGCATATTGACATTTTGACTGAAAATTCCGATGTTTTTGGGAAATTTATTTCCCAGAGTATGCAATGTGAATTTAGGCAACATTACGACGCAGAAAGATAACTACCGTATTGACATTTTGACTGAAAATTCAGACGTTTTTGGGAGATCCATTTCCTGGAGTATGCAATGTGAATTTAGGCGATATTACGACGTAAAAAGACAAGTACCGTATTGACATTTTGACTGAGAAATTTTGACGTTTCTAGAAAATTTATTTCCCGGATTATGGAACGTGAATTCAGGCGACATGACGACGCAGAAAGACAACTGCCGTATTAACATTTTGACTGAAAAATTCCGACGTTTTCAGGAGATTTATTTACCGGACTATGCAATGTGAATTTAGGCGATATTACGACACAGAAAGGCAATTGTTGTATAGACATTTTGACTAACAAATTCCGACGTTTTCAGGAGATTTATTTACCGGGCTATGCAATGTGAATTTAGGCGATATTACGACACAGAAAGACAATTGTTGTATAGACATTTTGACTCACAAATTCCGACGTTTTCAGGAGATTTATTTACCGAACTATGCAATGTGAATTTAGGCGATATTACGACACAGAAAGACAATTGTTGTATAGACATTTTGACTAACAAATTCCGACGTTTTCAGGAGATTTATTTACCGGACTATGCAATGTGAATTTAAGCGATATTACGACACAGAAAGACAATTGCTGTATAGACATATTGACTAACAAATTCCGACGTTCTATGAGATTTATTTACCGGACTATGCAATGTGAATTTAGGCGATATTACGACACAGAAAGACAATTGTTGTATAGACATTTTGACTAACAAATTCCGACGTTCTAGGAGATTTATATCCTATGGTGATCTAATGAGAAATTATGCGATATGGAATCTCTTTATTCAGGTAGAAAGAATCGGGTATATAGCTGGGAAGTAGGGCTCATGATGAATAAGAAAGCTGTTGCTTAGACAACGAAGATTTTAACAATACAATTCTGGTTGTGCGCTTTAAGACAAAAAATGCAAGGTATCATTCTTAGAGTATATGCTTGGCATTATCACTTGTAAACACTGCCAGTGCAAACGAGGTAGTTCTGCAGGGAAGTTAGTAGCTAAAACTCTAGCAGTTTCTTCGGTTCTTTGAACAAATATAAACACGGAACTATCTGTGCATAGAGTAAGCCAAACTCTTCTAATAATAATCATATTTTATCTTTCGTGGTCTAGATACAAAGATGCACTTTTTGTTTAGTGGGATGAGTGTAAAGTCCTATTGCATGGCCTCGCCCCCCTTCCCTTGGAGTAAGCCACAAGAATTGGCTTAAATACTACTCTGTCCACGATTTTCCCCTCCAATGACAGACCACACACAGCTTTTTAGGTTTACTCATTATACTCATGGGTAAAAACGTAGAGATAGGCGCTTAAGAATCTTGAAGATTCTCGCTGAATTCATCTTGGAAATCATTTTTAAAACAAACAGACAAGTATTCTGCTTTCTTCGTGAAAAAAAAGCATAGAAATAATGATATTTTTTACTGCTCTTGTCTTTCAAAAGAAAAGTAAAGATGCAAATTAGTAACAATTTTCCAAGTTTTATTTCAATTTTCACAATTTAATACTTGAACTAATTTTTGACATAATTCATTTTTTCAAAACAAAATTATACTAAAATCTAAAATGAAATACTAAACGAAAAAAAAACTCTAACTCTTCTAGACTAATAAGCGTCAAGAAATATCCAAATATAGCAGTGAAGGTAGATAAAAGCTATCCAACTCCGAAACTTTTGATAATTTTATGTAGCCTGCGTATACTGTCATAGGATATGGCATTCAATCCAAGGGCGTTATTAGGAGGGGGCAGTTGGTATCTATATTTTTCAACTTAGAATTTGAGAAACAGCTTTCTTGATATTCGATGAAATATACCCTTTTTGAGGAATTTTCATTGAATAAAACAAAAAAAATGAAAAAAAAAACAACAAGATTGCCGTCCAAGACTTTGAAAATGTATTTCCCCCCTTACATTTCCGTGATTTGACGCCCCTGTTTTAAGTACGAAGGTTCTATCACAGATTATTTACATCGTCTTTGTTTTCAGTAAAGCACTAAGTCTAATACAACATTAAGAGGAAACGTTTTTGGTATGACAGTCCACATTGGACGATTTCTACATGTTTGCAGTTAGATTCCTGGACTTCACTGCAATAGAAAAATTAAGTTTTTTTCAACAACAATAGAATAGAGGGAATTCTAGAAAATTAGAATTTCTGATTCGCGCAATGACAATTTTATAAATAAACAACCCCTCAAGAAAATATTCTCCCTCCGCATAAAAATCCGCTGATATCTCCCCAAAATTTTTGCAGTAGGTGCCAAGGGTTTTATAGTATATAATTAGAACAAAAAATAATAAAAAACTAAGAAGTCACCTTTCAGAGTATTCTAAGCTTTCCAAAGCCATTCGGATAGCATTTAATGCGAGACGCCTCCTTTCTGTTTCTAGTTGTGATTTAGCCAAATACTGCAACATCAAGGTTCGATCACTCTCTTCGCTTCCTTTTATGCTGTTAGCCGTCCTATTACTCAATTCTGTGGCTGATACATTACACGGTCTGAAAATGATGGAAACAGTAGAGAAAACTTACAGTTAAATTACATTCATATTTTTAAATAGACAGTTGCATTTTATCATAGGTTCAGAACAAAAATATTGGTTCAAAAACTTATATAACGTTGAGACAATAGATTCGGTCCATTTGTGCCATAGGGAACCGAGGACGTATCCAGGACTTTTTTCCGGGGGGGGGGGCATAAGAACATCACATCAGAAACTTTTTCAATACATTTTGTTACGTTTTTAAAAGTCAAACCAAGTATTTTTTTTTTTGGAGGGGGCTTAAACCCAAAAAACCCCTACCCTGGGCACGGACTTGTACGGACTACAGGATTTTAATATTTTTCACGTCATCCACCTATTATTCAAGTTTAAATCCCTTTACAAAAAAAATACAACGCGTGTTTCTACAGGGTGTATTTCTCATTGAATTACCCGTAAACATTTGGTCATATATATATATATACACACATATATATATATATATATATATATATATATATATATATATATATATATATATATATATATATATATATATATATATATATATATATATATATATATATATATATATGTATATATATATATATATACATACATACATATATATATATATATATATATATATATATATATATATATATATATATATATATATATATATATATATATATATATATATATATATATATATATATATATATATATATATATATATATATTGATCGAAAGTTTGATGATCGAAAGTTTTTTGAGGGAAGTAAACAGCGATGTTGAAACTTAAATGAACAAAAATTATTCCTTCACAATAGATCTAACACATATCAATAAAGCTAGTACAAATAGACCAAATAACTATGTTTCCCTGTGTTTCTAGGATTATAGAAAACTAAAGCTTTACGAGAATCACAAAACAATATAGGAGTTTAGGTACAGTAAAAGTAAACCATTTAAGGATCCTTAGAAGTATGAAAATAAAGCATTTTAAAACGTATTTCTTACAATTTAAGATTGTATATTACTCACTATTGGTGTTATAGCTGGTGAGACCAAAATGTTACCTAATCAGTATTATCAATCCAGTATTTCTGCATGCTGATCAAAGACTGCGGTTATTACACAGATATTTAATTTTATGCTTATGATTTTAACATAATTGTATTTGTATACTGATAGTTACTGATGTCACAACTGGAGTAAAACTATGAAGAGCTTTATAGATTAGTTATTGTTGTCAAGCTACGTACTCACTTTTGAATCTCAAGTCAATATTCGTGTTTTTTATGCTTGTCTTTTGTGTTTTCAGTAAAGCGCAAGTTTTCTATAATCCTAGAAACACAGGGAAACATAATTATTTAGTTTATTTGTACTAGATTTATTGATATATGTTAGATAGACTGCAAAGCAATAATTTTTGTTCGTTTTGAGTTTCAACTTTGCTCTTTACTTCCCTAAAAAACTTTGTTTTTTTAAAATTAATCTTTGCCCTTTTTAATTTAAATTTAATGCAGAAGCAACACTGCAATGATATTTTTAATTTTTTTGTGGGGGCCAGCAACCTCATATACGGAATAATTTCTGCTCGTTTTCAGTTGTAATATGGCTCCTTACTTTCGGTTGAAAAAATTTATTTAATTTCTGATCTTTTTTCAAATAATGCCAAGAAATCAATGCTACACAAAATGGTGTACACACAGTTAGGAAAGAGTAACTATTTTTCTAAGGAAGATTTTTAAAGTTTTCAAAACCTAAGCAAAATTTGGTAGGTCTAACTTACTTCACTATACACCTCCCCCCTCACCCCTGATAAACACCAAAAAACATTAGATATACAGGGGTGGAATAGCAATAAAAAAGAGAAAGTTAGAAATTTACCTGGCAACCAGACAAATCTCACAGAAAAAAAAGAAAATGCAAATAGGTTCTTAGTGCTATGATTTCTCTATATACATTACATTCTGTTCTGAATATATTTATTTTGTCATTATATATACATTTTATTCTATCTACTAAATAGTGAAGAAGGAAATAATATGAATAAATAAATATAAGAATAAGTAATCTTTCTTCGAAGATGCAAAATGGTTTCAGAACCATATGCCTACACTTCTTCAACTCTTAAGTCGCAAGGGGTTGGGGTCCGGGGCGTAATTTGTTCCAAAAATAGTGTATGGAACATTTTAAAATCACAGAAAAAATTAACGAAAGAGTGAGTTCGCTGAAAAACAACCATATATAAGATTCATATATAAGATTTCCAATCATGAAAATCATGATTGAAAAAAAATGCCTGATTAAGGAACTGAAGCCTTGCCATTCTGATTCAAAGTCTAACGCGCTTGTAACTGAACTACGGCGGCTGATGATCGAATCCAATCTATTTGTTCTTGTAGGAAGAAGTTGTGTAACTTATAGCCCTTTTCCCAAAGACTATGGAGAGTTATGCCATCACGAAAAGCATAGTTATTGGACCTTATTCAGCAAATGCATTTGTAATTGGCTATTTTAAAACATTAAGTTAATAAAAGCTTCTATTATAAAGAGTGAAAGCATTAAACTATATTTGGCGAAACTCAAGTTCTGTGAACAGGAGGAGGGGAGGGGGTACGCCAAGGGGTAGTCATTTGTCATTTTGAGATTCAATTATTTGTTCTTCTATGAATTTCTTCCTCTTAAGAACATTCAATATTTTAAAAATCATTTTGCGAGCCCCAACGTCGGCTGACCGTGTTAAGGAGTTCATTGTGAATTCTCCCAAAAGACTAATGAGAATTACTAAGGGGCTGGGAGGGGAAGTATACGGGAGGGGTTCTTGTAATTCTCCAGTCAAGGGTTTTGGACCATAACTATTTCAATGATGCCGTTTTATGCTTACAAACTTTTCCACTTAAGGAGTGGCACCATAAGTGCCGTTTTTACTTCTATATGGCACTTACGGATGGTGGAACTGATAAAAAACTCGTAGATATGAGCAATAACTTTAAAATGAGCCATTGAAAATCTCTCTAAGAAGTTCTGGGTGTCCACTAGCCCCAACTTTTTCACTTGAGACATGGCTCCAATAGTGCCATCTGGCAATTGCAGATGGTGGATTTTATAGGAAAAACGTAAACATGAGCACTATCTTTTATATTAGCTATAAATATCTGTCTACGATGTTTTAGTAGCCCGCTAGAACCCCCTTAGAAATGGCACAAAAAGTGCCATTTTAGTGTCGTATGGCACTTGCAGATGGCAGAATTTATAAAAAGATCGTAGATACGAAAAATCGCTTCTGAATGAGCCATTAAGCATCTCTCTATGATGTTCTGGTAGTCCACTAGGCCTGCTGACAAAAAAAGAAAAAAACAAGAGACAGCTCAATGCTACCGATGCAAAAAAGTGATATTCCTTGTTGTTCAAGGAGAGGGACTGTCTCCCTGTATTAGGTTTTAGACCATGCTGATGCAAATAGTACACTTTTCATTTTGATATGACGCCATTTTCGAGGAGTTTCAGGCTTTTTTCGAAATCAACATAAATTTCTTTTTGCAATACACTTTTACTTTTAAGACGGACGGAAATAATAGTTACCATTCCTGGTTCAGTGTCAGAGGGCAATTTTTTCACTAGGCAGTTCTTTTCAAAGCACGTTTTTTAACTTTTGGTTACTACGGGCTGTGGTTCGCTCTTTACTAGGTTGCAGCAACCGCTGCAACCATGAAACGGAACACACTCGAGAATTATGCTGTCTAAGATCTGACAAAAACCGGCTTACCTCCCTGGAATCAGTTGATTTGCTTAATTTGCGTGAGAAAACTACGATGTAGGTATGTTTTAATTAAGTATTTAATATTTTGAGGTGGTTAGGGGTTAGGTTAAGTTAGGTATTCCATATAATGGGTTCTGCGCTGCCTGCTTTTCATAATTCTTTGTCGTAGTTTCCATAATTTTGTTTCTAAATTATCATATTATCATCATGTTTTGGTATATTTCATTACCATTAACCTAGCTTCACTTCTTGGGTGATTTCCAATTTACAGACAAGCGCCATGCCAACAAAAAAAACCTTCTTTTTTCTATTCTTCTTAAGTACTGCCTTCTATCTTAAACGTTATCCTTTGGCGAATTCCTTAGTAAGGTCCTCCGGTTACTTAATCGATCATCGGTGTATATCGACTGATTGGAAAGATCGTTAATCATCTAATAAAGTAACAAACAAGTTAGCCAGATCAATTCACTGGCATTTTAACATATTCATTTTCTCATTATCATGGTAAAATAAAGGATCACAATCTAATCCTGTTGAATGAATATCAAGAAGGGTATATCAACAGGGGTCTAACACCTGCTGCTGATGCTGACTCACTAAAGAAATTTATGAAAATTCGGATTTGAAAAAGCTAATGAATATTCAGGCCTAGCGAAATTTTAAAGGATGGTCCATCATGGATATCTTTCAGACTATGAAAAATTTAGACAGAACCACATTTTTTTTTTTTTTTTGCTAGCCGGTTAAACTTACTCCACAGGCAAATGGTTTGCATGCTCAAATAATATCACCAAAGAAATATGAGATCGTTAGGGAACAGAGGCGCGCTACTTATGAACAAACCTCTTGTACCTGAGAAAGTGATTTCTTACTTGTCAATCTTGATTCTTTTAAGATTAAACAGTAGCATATGTGAATTCTTATGAGCTGTAGCTCAGATGTTACATGTCCCTTTGTTCGAATAAAATTCAAAACTAGAATGATGTAAAAATAAAGTCAACGAAAATATCTATCCATTTTGTGCCACAATGTAGGTTTCTAGCTTTTGTGCGCTCAATGAAACAAAAGTTTGCTGAGTCAACATTCTCGCGAAATTCGACTCATAAGAAGAAAAAAAACCTTTGCTAAATATAACTGAGTCTCGAGAATCAAAGCCAAATGAGGATTGCAAAACTTTGATTAAAAGACCAATTTAAAAGCTGAAGCTACACCAAAGCAGGTAGTTAATAATGGTTTTAGTTTGTCGTAGGATGGCATTAGTAGAATCAAACAACTTAAAAACAAAGGACGAAGAAACACAATCATATGGAATATACGAGAAATTAAGAGAAAAACTGTAAATGCACGGTTTTTCTGCGGAGGTGGGGTGGGCGGTTCAAGTAATTAAAGTCTACGTGGATGTACTGGACTCTGTAGATACGTCCTAGGTTTCTTTCTTGGGGTTCACTGATAAAAACAGACTTTATTTGGTAATTTGAAAATAAGGGGCCCAAAAATTTTCAAAAAATAAAGGATTTCGTAGGGGCGTGTCCACCCCTCCCTTCCCATTTCTCTTTGACAATGCATAGATTTAATCCATAAACAATTTATTCTCATTCTTATCAATTTATTATAGTTTATTTATTCTAATCAAAAATACAGATTTCCAGTTTTGGTCTCATGTAATTTCTTAGGCCAGCCTGATTGTTAGACATAATCAGAAGGAGTTGTTTATTTTCACCTGGACCTTTGTCAATCATACAAAAATAAGTGGAAAAAAGTGAAAAAATTGGAGCAGATCATCATAGTATTTAGTTAGGATAACAATCAGAATATTGATTTATGATGCCATTCTTCAGTGCAAAGCTGTCATATTTGAGGTTTTGTGAAATTCTCGGTTGACTGCCCCGCGCTAAAACCACATAAAAAATAATAAGCAATTCGTAGAAAATTATTCATTCTCGTACAGCTTTAACATCCGCTTTTATTATGTTTTTGCACGAAAGATACACTGAAGTGTAACTGCTTTTTTCTTTATTTTCAGCCGTCTTTGAACGGTACATGTTGGTGAATCAGACAGCTAGTGAAAATTGGACCAATTTCAAAATTGTTGTAAACGAGTATGTGTTTCTACTTTTAGCACAGTTTAAAAAACAAACAAAACAAAATCAGTTATTATCAGAGTCAACACAATAGCGTTGATTAAGTAGATAGCAACGTGTCTTTCATTTATTTTTCCCCCGGTCAATTGTGTAAAAGGGATGGCCGTAGAAACTTAGTTTGGTTTTATCAGAAAATCAAAATTCTTCCCAGTGTATTTCTAAGGGCCAAAAGTTATTTGAGGGCAAGCAGCTCCTTCCCTTCCTTTTTTATTGTGGGCATCCTCAAATCCTTGGCCCTTGGTGTCAAATAGAAATATTATGTATTCTAGTCATTCCACGCAGAATGATCAAAATACACAAAAATGTGTATCAAGGGGATTTTTGAAAAATTATACAACTGGGTCATTCTTCACAGATACATTTTAGTAGAAAAGGTGGGTATGTTGCGTGTGTTAAAACTAGAACCACTCAAAGAATTTAGATCTTTATAACAGGGAGCACAAATTGGGCCAAAAACAGCTTTAATATCCCCTCCTGGACATCAAATACAAATTTCCGATCCAATCACCACCCTTACGCCACCAACCTTTAAGGATAAAGGTGTGCATGTTGCACATTCATTAAACCAGAATCATACAGGGACTCTCAATCTCAGTGTAAAAGGGAACCAAATCCGTGTTTTGGACCGACTCGGTGTAAAAACAAGCTGAGGATAAACTCGGGAATAAGGAGCAACTCGGTCCAGTAAAAAACGAAACTCTAAAAATACTTGATAGTAATTAATGGATCAAACGGATTGGCTATAAACTTCATTAAGTTCAATGATACCTATCGAAAGCAAAGAGCCTTACAAAATTTACCTTATTTTCAAAAAAGGGGGGAAACATCCCTAAAAAGCCAATCAGTCTAAATAAAATGCACATCATCATATTCAGCATATCAGAAAACCCTACTGTAGAAGCTTCAATCTCCAAAGTGGAATTTTGTATTTTTTGCCAGGAGACAGATTACAGATGGGTATTTATTTGTTGTTTTTCCCCATAAAGATCTAATACCCTTTTTAAGTGAACAAAAAGATTGGAAGGCAACTAGCCGCCCTCCCATGCTCCTTTTTACCCCAAAGACGTCTGATCAAAATTTTGATATAGCCATTTGGATTAACATAGCCCAAAGGCGCAATCTCGGCTATGAATCTCGGGATTACCCAACCCCCAGAGTCCCTGGGGAATGGACTGTAAGCTATGCAATTTGCATGTTATTCATATATAGTAATTTTTAATGGGAAATATACGGGTTTTTCGGGGGTCGTGGGGATTCTCTGCAGTGGGAGGTTTTTGGGGGTAATTCTCTACGGAAAGGGGGGGGATTTTTGCATTTTTTTGAAAAACAATGAAAAAATAAATTTAAAAAAAGCGGTTCTTTTCGTCTTAAGTTTTAATGTAGCTCCTTACTTTCAATTGAAAAAATCATTTTTATAATTCACCGCAAAAACAAGCGAAGTCCCGACTCAGTGTTACGACGATCTAAGTCCTGACTTACTTGCTGTAAACAAGCTACTTAGTATAGTCACAATTCAAGTTCAAGCCGCGAACTGACTCGGAACAAAACCAAGCCCAAGCTGCACACTGAATCAGTGAAATCAAGGGCCATGTCCTGAATCGGTGCAAAAACGATCAAATTCCTGACTAAGTACAAGGTTAAGGTAAGTCCCTTTTATACGCAAAACAAGCTAAGTCCAAGTTGCACACTGAAGCTTGAAGCCACACGCCAAATAAGAATTATAGCAGTACCGACTCAATGCAAAAACAAGCAAAGACCAGTTCGGTACAAATACAAGCTAAGTCTTAGGCAAAGTCCAAAATGCGCACTGACTCGGGTGCATAAGAAAGAAGGGTATGTTGTACCATTTTTGAACTGCAATGACACAGGGATTTCTCATTAGCGTGAAGGGAAGTATGTTGAATCTTGTTTGAACCTGGCTCAATAGCTTCCACTATCCTTCTTTCCGTATTTTTCTAGATAGATGGCTAAAAGGTCAGTTTTGATGTTATCAAGCTTAGTTGATATGATGATTTAATCTTCATAAAGATCACACCCCCATCTTTTGTCTAAAATTATGCAAACTTTCTTAGGCTTATAAATGTGATAAGTAATTTTAAATTTAATAATGTCGAAGCCATATTCTAATTAAATATTTAGCAGGTATTTGGTTAGGTTAGTTTAGGTTACATATTTAATAATGCGCTCTGGGCGCCCCCCCTCCATAACACTTTGTTGCAGTTTTCACAGCCGAAGCTCTTTGTCTGATATTAACACAGTGAAAAACGGTTAATGTCTCATGTTCGCGATATAAGTTCTCGAGCGTGTTTATCGTATAAAACACAAGTACCCACGTACCTTAAGTAAACACCATTCTTCGCCAAAAATACATTTAGTACACACACACACACACACACACACACATATATATATATATATATATATATATATATATATATATATATATATATATATATATATATATATATCGTAGGCAATATATTAGTAACGACTAAATAAGTATGACGTGTTGCCAATCAGGCATATACCCAGGAATTTTTCGGTATAAGCCTAGGAGTGGAGCTAGTGACAAGGAAACATGCTAAGAAACAATCCTTACTCCATAATTTCCAAACAAGTTGTTAACACATTTGAAGGCACATCCACTATCCTTTACCTCCAACCCCCTCCCCTAATGTGCAAGAACATAGTTCAAATTATATATTTTCCGAATGTTTTCGCGTTTCTTGATTTCGTCAAGGTTGATTCAATTTACGGGTACACGGGTTGAAAGAAGAATGAAGCATGGCAAAATCCATGTGAAATATGTAATTTGGGCTGTATATTTGCACATTGGGAGGGGAAAGTATAGTGGAAGCGCCTTCAAAATATATTAACCATCATTTTTCTGTATATTATAGAGGAAGAATTGTTTTGTTAACATGTTTCCTTCTCAGTAGTCCCAGTCCTTGCCTTGAACAATTTTTGGGATGGGGGGAGTAACCAAAAACAAATTTTATTTAATAACTTGATAGAGAAGTACCAAGGGATTCAGCAAAATTTCATATTTTTTTAGGTCTGTGAGCCGAGTCCCCACCCCCGTTCCCTTTGCGTACGCTCCTGTTTCCAATCCCTCATTGTATCTTTTTTCAAGAACTAGAGATTTTGGGGTAAAATTTCATTATTCAGACAAAATTTTCGATCAGTACCGTAGTAGTTTTATAAAACAATTTTTTAAGTAACAGTGTTACCATAAAATTTCGGTTGCATGGAGAGGGGAGTTATTAATCATACGAATTAAAAATAATCATAATTTTTCGTCTTTTATAGGGCTGAAAACATCCCGGCACCCTATCCTGCAGACACCTTGAACATAAACGCATCTTCGCCCACCGTTTAGTTGAAAGACTCTGTTTATGCTATATTTGTTGCATCTGTTGGTTACTTTAAATGAATACACGTGTAGGTCATTAACTGAAAATAATTCTGTATCGTTGAATGGAAAAAAGAAAACAGGACGTCACGAATCAATACAGCCAAATATTTTTCTTAGCTTTGTCTTAATTTTGTTTGTGTCGTGAAACTTGAACCAAGGTTGGCTATACAGCCTAAGATTTTAACTGATTAGCGTATAAACCATAATAAAATCAAAATTTTCGCTTCAAGAATCTATATAACAGCATTTTTTCCCCAAATTTCTCTGAAGTCTCCTTGTTGAAGTCAACTTACCCTAAAAGTTTCATGGCAATTGAAGAAAAACTATGTTTCGACCATTCTGAGGTTTCACGAATCAATACAACACACTTTTTCTTCAAAATGTTTTGTTTCTCTTGGGTTTATTTGGCTTAGTAGGTAGCCTATATTCAGTATGTTCGAGTACGATCGAATAAAAAGCAGCTTCGGGCCTATTTTGGAAATCACGAATCAGAACAAAAATATTCCATACTTTTTCTTTATTAAGGTTCACTTGACTGTCTACACGTCCAGTAAGTCTAAACCAATCTGAGAAAACAATTTTATTGGCCAAGTTTCAAGCGTCACAAATCGATACAACCAATCTCCATATATTTTGTTTTCACTGTGGTCTAACTGACCCTGTCTAGATGCCCTGTAAGTGACAAACCTATCAGATAAGAAAACAAATTGCCCATTTTCAGGCATTGCAAATCGATTCAGTGAAACAAGAGTAGTTTCAAATTGTTTTAGCATTAATATCCACATGGCTGAACAACTTATGAATGTCGTTTTCAAGCTGATTAGAGAGACAAAATTTTAGACCCTTTTTTGTGCATTCCAAATCTTTTCGTCTTTTGATCTGGGATGATAAAACAAAATTAAGTGAAGTAAATGGGCTGAAGAAAGTACTACAAGTCTTAGCTGATCAGAAGAAGTTTTGGGCCCATTTCCGGGTGGAACTATTTTTTTCCAAGTTTTTTTTCTGTGCATAATGGTTATCTTGACTAGCTTGCGGGTATAAATTACAAACTTACAAGAAAAACTTCCCGGTATTTTTCTGGACCAACCAATTTTGAGGATACGAAATGTTTTGTTACTCTTATCTCTTTCCCTAAACATAATATTCAAGTTCCTCTAGCTCTCCCTCAGCGTTTCCACATTGACGGATTTTTCCGTCAAAGACGGATTTTTTGGGTCTTCGACGGATGAGAATTTGATCTGTAGGATTTCCGGATTTTTGATGGATTTTCTAAGATTTTACGTAAAAATTGAACTTAGTTGTTTTTATTCTCAAATCACGCTGATCTTTTTAAGTATTAATCTTTACTGTTGTTTCTTTGTTGTTTTCCGTTCCGACTATTTTTCAATCATAGTTGATTCCCGGACTAATTAGCTCACCTACTCCAGTCCAGAAACCGGTTTGGGGTTAACACTATCAAGTCGTATCTACTCTTCAAGCAACCGTGAGCTATTCAGTGAGTCATCAGGTCAAGTTGATTCCTGCGATTTATTTATACAGGGAGTTGGCTAATCCACTTCTGAGAATCGAGTTGGAATTTGAAAGCTATGTTCTGGAGTTATTCGATGATTTTAACAAAATCTTCTAGAGCGAAAAGCCGCTCTTCCATCATTCAGCCAGAAGTGAAGCTGCTGATCCGTAGATTGTCAATAAACCTTATGAAAGCAGCCTACGTCAGAGGGACGTCTGCGCTAGAGTTGAACCCTGAAAATATCAGGGAATACTTTGCTTTGGAAGAGTTATATCTTGGGATACTCGCCTGTGAATCTCTGGAGACGTTGCAGTCAAACCAAAGAACTCGCACTGAAGACTTTTCTGTTGTTTTGGTGTATTTGTCAGCCCGTTGTCTTTACGTCGAGGCGATTAAGCAGATACAGCAAAGATTCGTATTTGACGACGAAATGTTCGTATACGCTGATCCGTTAGACCCTGTGATGGCCACCAACTCGACAGCTCCAATAAAACTATCAAAATTTCTTCTCAAATACGAACTTCTGAACTGGACTGCTAAAAGCCTTCATGACGAGTGGCGGGAAATGCTGGTCTCAGACCTCCCCAAAAGTACTGAAACTTTGGGCTTCTGGAAAAAGATGTCCGAGATCAATACTCCCACTGGAAGTCCAAGGTTTGCAAACGGCATGGTCGTGATTAGGTATTTGCTTTCGCTACCATCCTTATAAGCCGTCGTTGAACATATTTTTATTGTCCTAAAAAATATCAAAACTGATTCTTGGAATCATCTCGCTAAGGACTGCGATGCAAACGAAGGCAGGGATGAGAAGGATAAACGTTCACTCAGAATCGATCATCCTGAACCAAAAGCTGACCAAAAGAATCAAGTCGGTAAAGGCAAACATGACGGTTGAAGAGTGTCAAACACTAGCTAGTATACAACGTGAAGCTCTTGCTTCTGGAGCTGATGCCGTCGCCGACATGCAGTGGTAGCTGATTTCCATTGTATCCCAGTACCCCAGAAAATGGTTGTTTGTTTTTTTATACAGCATTATATATTATAGTTAATCGATATCCATATCCGATCTAGTTACCAAGCGTGTATTTTCTCAAAATTTAGAGGCTTTCAAAGGAGCTAGCTTCCGAGTTATTGGCCTTCGTGAGTTCTAATAAGTCTATCGTAAATAAACATCAAATCCGTCGAGCTCTTTTAGCCCAAAGTAACTGCAGATCGTAGTCTATCACGATAAAGGGACAATTTTTACTGAGTTAGCTTAGCTGTCTAATAATTTAGACAACAGGCTGATTTGTATACCACTTAACAGAATATTGTATGTTTGAGCTGTACGATCAGATATGAATTGTAGTCTATAGACGGATAAACGAGCGTTCCGAGATATACTCTAGTCCAACTCAAGCAGAAGTGTCACTGACACACTTGGTTTCATGAAGTTGTGGTCTTTTTCACAATGAGATAGTTGCGGGATTCATTTAGCAATTTACAGGCAACGAGATACTCGGCGACATTCTGGACTATATGAAAAATATCCATGAACTGTTAAACATCGGTCTTAAAACTCTTTTGGTATCTTTGTGGGAGGGGGGGGGTCATTAGTTACATTAAAAACACAAAAAGGGGGAAACGAGATGTGAACTCGAAAGAACACTCTGGGTAAGAACGCACTTACTGATCCGCAGTTCGGCTTGACGATATTTTAGGTGAAATTCAAGTAGCCAGTGCATCATTTTTCCAACCCTCTTATCTATCCCGTTCACACCACCTTTTTCAAGAGGTGAATAAATGGAATTTTTAGCTTCTTTTTCTCATTTGACTGCCCACGGATCTGGTGGAATCTTTCTTAAGGGCAGCATTGAACTCCAGGAAGTGTTTCAACAGAGCACACTGTTCTGCTTGTAACAACTGCTTACCACAAGAGTTCTATTTGGGCAGATTTTTTTTGTGGATTTTTAGGATTTTTTAACGGAAAATTTGACGGATTTTTCGTTCTCAGTCGTCGGAATTTTACGGATTTTTAGTCTACCAGAACGGAAAACTTGCCATCATGAAGTGGAAACACTGCTCTCTCTAATCCTCTCTGAATGTTTTAACTCGATCCCTCAGTCAGTATAACACATGCGTTATTGCAATAGCATAGGTGCATATAATGTCTTTTGAATTATTTTATTATTTCAGCTTGAATAGATTTGTAGTTTCGCAGGGGCTAAATAAAATATTTTATCGCCCTCATTCCTCCTTTTAAAGACAAAATACAAAGTCTCCTTGCATCCATCCCATTACTCTTATAGTTTCAGCTCGATTCCTCCCCCTGTTGTTTCTGAAATACTGCAGAAAGTTCAGTTTCATAAGCATGGCGCATACTTAGTTTTGATTTGCCTTTACACCTCCTCAAGTCAAAATTCAAGGTCTACTTGACGCTCAAATTCCCCCTGAAATTTTCAGCACAATCCCAAAGCTGGATGGAATAATTTCAGAAAAACAATTTGCAAAGTTGCTGATGGTGTCCTAGGGAAGAGTGCTAAGACTGCAACTAGGAATATTAGTGAAAAAGCTTTAGGTTTAATAGAGAGTAGAAGGGGTTTGTATAAGAATTATCTGAGTGATAGGTCGTATGAAAACAAAAGCAATGTAAAGAAAGTGCAGAAAGCATTAAAATATGAACTAAGGAGATGTGAAGTAGAGGCGGTGGATAAAATTGCTGAGGATCTGGAAGATGCGTCTAGACGGCATAATAGTAAAATATTATACTGGCATGTTAATAAATTGAAAGGGAGTAGCCAATCCGGACTAGTCCCAGTTAAAGATAGAAATGGGGCCACAATTAGTGATAAGGAAAAAGTTAAAGAAAGATAGGTGGAACATTTTGAGAATGTGCTAAACCGAGATACAGTTGCAGGAAAAGATATAGATGAAAATGAAAAAGTTTGTGATACCTTGGTCGTAATTATCGAGGCATTAGTCTGGTCTCTACTGAGTAATATGATTCTTTTTAGACTGAGACATGCTGTAGACAAAGTTTTAAGGGAAGAACAATGCGGTTTCAGAAAAGGTAGAGGATGTGTCGACCATGTTTTCACTCTTAGGTTAATAATTGAGAAGTCCCTTCGTTGTCAAACACCTTTGGTCCTCAGTTTTATCGATTATGAGCAAGCTTTCGATTCTGTTGATAGAACAGCGTTAACAAAGGTCATGTCGTTATATGGTATACATGAAAAATGCATTAAAGTGATTTGCGCTATGTACGAGAATAATACTGCTGCCGTTAAGGTAGGAAATGAGGTTAGCAACTGGTTTTGTATTAAATCAGGAGTTAAGCAGGGTTGTGTTCTATCCCCCTTTATATGGATCATTTTGATGGACTTCGTCTTAAGAAGCACAGGAAAGACAATTGGAGACCATGGAATCAAATGGGGAGGAAGAACGCTCCTGGACTTAGATTATGCTGATGATTTAAGCATATTAGATTGAAAGTGCGAGCAAAATGAATGAATCTTTAGAGGTTTTACGAGTTCAGGGTGCTAAAATAGGTTTGAAAATTAATGTTAAGAAGACTAAGTCACTAAGGCTAGGAATAAGTGAAGATGAACAGGTGACATTAGGTAACGAAAAGATTGATCAGGTTGGGAGCTTCAGTTACCTTGGTAGTATTATTAGTAAAGATGGTAGGAGCAGTGAAGATGTTAAAAGTAGAATAGCTAAGGCCCAGGGTGTTTTTTCACAGTTAAAAAAAGTTTGGAAGAATAGAAAGATAAGTCTACAAACCAAGATTAGAATATTGGAAGCTACAGTGATGACAGTGGTCAAATATGGCTCCGAAGCATGGGCACTCCGAAAAGCAGATGAAAATTTACTAGATGTTTTCCAGAGAAATTGCCTACGGATTGTTCTGGGTACCCGGCTGACTGACCGTATTTCAAACAGTAGGTTGTACGAAAAGTGTGGTTTAATCCCGCTTTCTGGGGCTATAATGAAAGAAAGGTTGAGATGGCTAGGCCACGTTCTACGGATGAAGGATGACAGATTACCGAAGATTGTCCTTTTTGGCCAACCGTCTGGGGCTACACGGAAAGCAGGTCGTCCTTGTCTGGGTTGGGAGGATGCCATAAATAAAGATTTAAAGGAAATGGGAACTTCCTGGGAAGGTGTAAAGAGGGAGGCTTTAAATAGATTAGGTTGGAGGAGGAGCGTGCGTAGCTGTGTTGGCCTCAGGCGGCTTGGTGCTGCAGTGAGTTATTAGTAGTAGTAGTAGTAGTAGATCCCAAAGCTGCTCTTGAGATAACATAGATTGCTATTTTGATAGCCTACGTATTTGATAACCTGTGATTCTTATCGGTTTACATGGTTACTTCACCGAAAATAGATTCCAGTCCAACAGAGGCTTATTTTACCCAATATTTTTTTTTAAAGAATAAAAACCAAACCTTTATTACATTCTTCTCTCTGTCTCTTCCCCAAGTCAAGATTGTAGGCCCATTCTCCACCCCAACACCACCTGAAAGTTTCAACTTGATCCCCAGAGTCGCTCCCAGATATTTTAGATACAATGCTTTGATCACCTTACATCACTTCGTCTCGTTAGATTTACCTGGCTACGGTAATTATTAAACATGAATATATTACTTCGTCCATAGAGACTTATTGGGCGAAAACGTTTAGCCTGACCAGAGAAAAAAACATTTTAGTTCCCTCCTCCATCCTACAAGTCAAAACTCCAAGTCCACTTGACAACCCTAACACTCCCTGAAAGAAAATACGCTATTTTGATAACCTTGTACCACGTAGTACCTCTTGATTTACCTCACTACATAGCTGCGAATAAATTATTATTCCCACAGGGGCTTATAGTACAACACGTTTAGGTGTATTGGAGACTTGGTACTTTTAGCTGTTCAAAATATATGCTTTTTTTAATGAAGTGAAATTGACACTAAAGCCACTTAGAGGGTTTGAAAGGGAGAGAGGGACCAATGGTGGCAGCACGACTTATTTGTAAACCTGGATTAGCCTTGAAATTTTTGTTGTTGTTGTTTGTCATGTAATTACGCATAAGAACATACTGCTCAAAATACAAAACATTTGCAGTTAAGAGTACATCACGCTCTGGGCTTTGAAAGGTTTAAAGGGCAGTAACCCTATCTCTATTTGTAGTAATTTATGTTTGTTCTAAGTTTGAATTGATTATTCATTTTCATTTCTGTTCGATTTAAGATTCTTTAATTCATCCAGGGTATTATTTCTCATCTTTATATTTAATGTGATTACTCATTTTGATTTCTGCTCGCTTTGGCTTTCATTTGTTAATTGATAATAATCTTAGTTCGTTTTATGTCTGCATTATTATATATGCTTCATAATATGGCTTTTTACTTTTCCTACTTTATTTTTTTTTGAAAATGTTTTTCTTAAACTAAAATATAGAAAAATTAATTTGCTTCTTGGTAAATTATCAGTTTCTGCTAACTTTAAACCTCAGTAATTTTGCACCCTAAGTTCAACAATGTCATAGTAATTCATTATCAGGGATCAATGTCGTTCCCACATTTTAGCGGAAAACCTGTGAAAAATTGGGTTTCAGACAAGAGGATATTGTGAGATATAACAACTCTTCTCATAGATTTACATCCGCTTACTTTTGCTGACACTGATATTTAACAAAAATCCTTGACACATTTCAATGATGTCAAACTAATAGTTTTCTGCGCGTAGGTCAAAGACATGGAATAGTAAGACCTGTTATCTAACTCCTTAAAATTAGTATGTCTGTAACTCTCAGCCATTCAAAAAACTGAATATAATCCAATAAAAACTTAATAAAAACTGAATATAATCCAAAACTTTGTGATTTTTATCAAAGAGTGGATTTATACACGGATTCTTAGGAATTTAATGAATTTGAAAATGAGCGTTTAATAAATCACTTCGACCAAGTCCATTTTTCACTCTTTTTAGGTTTTAGTGTCAAAGCACCTACTTGATTGTCAGCTTTAAGGTCACGAGGGCATTCCCTCTAACCAGTCTCGTTAAATCATCAGAAGAGGGATCTGTCGAACCGAAATCTGATGAGTTAGTGTCCTTTTTAAGTAAGAAAAGATATCACGCAACAGCCAAGTGCCTATTTCTGACAATCCGTCCCACGCAATGATAACTTTGGCCCGGCTACTGGCGCAGCCAGTATGCACATAAACATTCATAAGAAATGAACTAGTATTAAAGACCGTGTATCCAGTTAAACTAACGGTAATAAATAAAGGCCTAAAGCCTAAAAAATACGTTTTTTGGCCTATATTGGAATTTTCTAGTTATGTTCCACCGTTGAATGTGGACGGGAAGATTTAACTCATGGCCTCTCTTCATTTCCAGGAAAATACTTGGGATAAGAATGCAACACGTGGGCTGAGGGGGTTACAGCTCCTCTCTTATTGTGGAAGAGGCAGAACCAAAGGATCTTTAATTTATGCAAAAAGTTAATGAAGCGGTTTTGGTTGTATTGACTTGTGACTTCCTTTTTTTACTTTTTTGAGACAACGAAACAGCACTCTTTTTAGAAAATCACCTTGGCATGTATTTATTTAAACACATAATTATAACAAAACATAACAATAATATATTCTTTAATAAAATAGTAAATTAAGATATATATGTATATTTATATGTATTTGCAGACCGGGGGTTAGGATGGCTTCAGTCCAATAGAAGATCAAAAATTTCGCAGGGTTTCAATTCATACGGATAATATTCAAAATCTGAGGTGAACTTGACTCTCAGCGTCCCTGACAATTCCAGCTCAATCCCCAGAGCCGTGCCTGAGATAATGCAGATGCACTGTTTTGATAACCTGGGTGCACATAATGACTTTCTGTCTATATCCCTGCTTCACCAGGATTAGATTCTAGTTCTAAAGGAACTTAATTTTAATATTTAAACACACTGAAGACAAACATCTTTAGACCCTTTCCTTCTGCCCCTCTCTCCAAGCTAAGACTGAAGGTCTACTTGCCATAAACCCCTGAAACTCCTTGAAAGTTGAATCTTGGTATCCAAAATCCATTCGCAGAATATTGCAGACCCACTGTTTTGACCAACATGTAATATCTATCAATTTACCCCGCTACTTAATCATGAATCGATTATAGATCCCAATGGGCCTTATAGTGCGAAAACATTTAGGTGGATAGAGTAAAAACATTTTAGGCCCCTCTCTACCCTCTCCATTAAGTCCAAATTTTGGTCCCTTTAAAATCACTGACATTTTCAGACTGATGCCACAAGCCATTCCCGAGATGTCGTAGTTACGGAATTTCGATAACCTAGTAGTAACTATTGGCTTTTGATTTAACCCGTAACTTAGACACGAATAAATTCGAAGTCCCATAGTAGCTTATGGTGCAATATAATTTAGATGGGTCGGAGACTTATCATTTTAAGTCACTCCTCCTCTTCCCTATCATACAATTTAAATGCCCCTTGACCCTCAACACCACCTGTAAGTTTCAAATACAACCCCTGTGCAAATCCCGATATATTGCCAGAGGTCCATTCTTTGGGCCTCTTGCCTTGCAAAAAGGCCGTTTTGTGTGCTTTTTGTCACCTTTCTCCACTTGCTTCGGCCGGCAGCTTTGACCTTCGGCCTTTGCAAATGACATTTGCTTCATAAGGGTTGAACTCAAGCCATTGGCCCTAACAAGTAAGACCTCTTTTCGCTCTATCTTTTGGATTTTGCAGGAATGTTTGATCCCTTTCCCGCTTGCTTTACTTGGAACGGTTGGCAGCTAGGTCATTAAGCCATTGCAAGAATACTCGCTTCCTTTAGGCCTCCCTCGTATATATGGAGATATCCCGAAGCAAAATTTCATATACAAATCAAAAAGAAAGTGTTATCCAAAACTCTACAAATGATTGTTTTGCCTGCCTCACCCCTAGCAAAAAGCAGCTTTGTGGACTTAATGCTGCCTTACTCCACTTTCTTTACTCGCTACAATTGACGGTTCAGGCCTTTAACCGACTGAAATGACTCCGGTTTCACACGGTTGGTACTTGGGTAATCGTTGCTCACGTATGTGCCCTCACTTCACGCTAGTGGGGCTTCAGCCATTAGCCAACACGAATGACCCCGTCTTTGATTCGGGCTGTGCATTGCTCTTCTTGATTTAAGATTCATTGGATTTTATTTTATCTTTTTTGATTTGATTTGCTCACTACGTTTACGGGCTCGGGTCTTATATATAGGACACGTATTTTTCCCCTGTTAGCTAAAATCTTCAAAATGGAATGATGAAGAATATACGAGGAGTAAGCATTATGCTGTAAACAAGGGCGTATCCAGGAATTTGTCCGGGGGGATACACAAAAAACATTAAGAAATGCATCAAAATTTGTTTATATGTACTTTTGTTACGTTTTTACGAGTCGGACAAAAACTTTGAGGGGTAAACCCCCCTGAATACAGCCCCCTGGAACCTCTAGATCCCTCCTGGATGGCGGCCTTGACTGAAAAGTTTAGCAATTCGCTTATTAAAACAAAATTTCACCCCGACTAGCAGTCCTGATAAGTTTTTCTAAAATTTCCCAAACCGGCTGACAAAACCAACTCTCATGTATCTTTAACTTTTGAGCCGAAAGGCAGCCTAAGGCAATTTATATAGTCCTAATTAAGGATTTTGCAACTATAATCTGTGGCGAGCAGAGTAAGGCAACCAAAAGTCTGCAATGCTGCTATTTGCTAGGCGCCAGGCAGGTAAAATATTTATTCGTATTATTTTTTATATCACTATTCTTTTAAATTATACACGAATTTTTGCCTTGAGATATCTGTGTACATACGAGGAAGGCCAAAACGAAGCGGGGACCCTTGAAATGGTTTATGGACCTAGCTGTAAACAGTAGCAAGGGGAATGGGATTAACCAAGGCTGAAAGAGCCAAAGATTAAGACTGCCGTCCGAAACAAGAGGAGGAAGGCGAGAATAAGGACGCTGAATCAGCATTTTGCAAGGCAAGAGGCTCGGGAAGTGACCCCTTTTGTCTAGCTGTAAAAACCAAGTCTCACTTTGTTTAGGATTTTCTTTCCCTGACAAAACCTATATATGTATATATATATATATATATATATATATATATATATATATATATATATATATATATATATATATATATATATATATATATATATATATATATATATATATATATATAATATATATATATATATATATATATATATATATATATATATATAAACACTATCTTGTCATATAAGCATGAAACGCATGTTTTTTCACGAGATCCCCGCCATGCAATTGTAAAAGGACTAAATTAGAATTAAGTGTTTCTATTTTCACAGAATCTGAAAATTGAGTGCACCTCCAACTTTCAATTTAGAAGCTTTAAATCTGATTGAGTGTAGCCATCCATGGACACAAAAATAAACTTTTTCAGCATCACCCCTCCCTCCAAAAAATCCTCTTTTAAAGAGTCTGCATTGTATGCTTTTATGGTTATGAATCGAAAAAGAAATTTATTAAAAACATATTAAATGTTTTCACCCCGTTGGCAAAAAAAAGTGTAAACAAAACGAGTATTTTGTAGTTAGACTGTCAAAATGCAAGCAGGCATAGTTGAAAAAATAAGACACAAAAATGTCAAAGGCAAGTTGTATAGTTTTATGAGGCTTACCGTTCTTTATCCAAATCCTTTGAAGTGAGCAATTTTTTCAAGTCAAATACATCCTTTGAGCCTTTAGACAAAATTGAAGATTGTCGCCTCCGTTTCTGGCTGAGCGACTGTGCAATGTTAGCCATCTGCAAATGTTAAATTTAAGCTTGATCAATAAAATGGAAAAAATATTAAATTTCATCATAATATTTTTGCATCGCTGACTTGGAATATGGGTTACTTAAAAAAATCCCCACGGGACACCGATTTTCTCGAACATATTTGTATAAAGTTTTTACATTTAATTAGTTATCGTTTAAAGTTTTGATTCGAACAGGTAAATGCCATCATCATGGCTTCAAGGTTTGAATCAAACTGACTTGGGCTAAGCAATAGAAATTGTTTGTCAAAATATATGTTTTAAAAGGTTCTGGGCTAAACCCTCTCCGGAAAATTTTTAGAATCAATTTTAGAATCAACAGTTTTAGAATCAATGTTTACTAGCATATCTACTGTCATGTGCTCAATCAGTTAAAGAGTGTGTAATATAAACGAATCGTTTTTAACTATGTTGCCTATTATTGGCTGCCTCATTGTAGTTTGTAGGGAGGAATATACATTGTAGTTTCAGGGATGAATATACGGGGATTCGAAGGTAATAAGGTTGAGATAGCTTGAGGATTATGTCGACTCTTGTTTACTGAAGAACATCACCAGTTGTGGAAATCTATGTGGTGACCAAGACGGGCCCAGGATCGCAGAAAGCATCCATTCAACTGGAGTTACTAGGATTTTCTTGCTGTCTAGTTCTAAGCCAGCTTAAGGGCTTTGTGTAGACTTGAGAAGAACTGTTATTCCCTGACCTGCATTGGTGAGACCCATCGGTTTTCTTGACGCCATAAGCGTCTCAATGATTTAAATCAAATGAGAATTACGACGTTGAACGTTACAGCGATGAACACAACTATTGGATTAGCAATCTATTGACAAATTCAGACGTTTTGAATGGACTTGTTGGAGTTCCAGAAACTCATTAGTGTTTTTTGTTGTGAATTTATTGGTTGAATAAATTGACTGATTGATTGATTGATCAACTCCCAGGATTAGGAAACATGAACTAAGATGATACAGAGTTTATATATTTATGTAGGTAGTATAGGATACATAGAAAGGGATCACGACTCATGATAAATAAGGAAGCTTTTAAGTCTTGCTTGGATTGGAACTTATGATAATATATTACTAATTGTTTCTTCTAGAGCCAAAAAAGTGCAAAGTACCAGTCAAAATGGTAATTGCCCCTGTAGAACCGACTGACGGAGAAAGTAGTAAAATAGATTAATTTTAAATACAGTTACAGGAACAAATAGACAGGATCCCAGGTAGAAATATTGTATTTTTACTAGATTTTAATGCCCAGGTTGATAGTAATAAGGGGTATATGATGCCCTAGCACATGTTAATTTAATGCAGGAAAGAAAAATAGTAATGATTACGACTGCTGGAATTTTGTGGGTATAATAATATATTTTTAACCAATACGGTGTTTGGTCGTAAAATAGCCCATAAAGTAACATGGTATACACATGACGGCAAAACTTATTGAGTAGGTTATTTTTAATCGAACCTTTCTTAACCGAATTATTTTTTAATCGAATTGAACCAGGAGTACTCTTATTGTTGTTACGAGTGCAGATTATTATTTAGTAACGTCTAGAGTTGATCTGAAGAAATTAGAGTTGATTTGAGAAGAAATTCCCAGTGACAGTCTAATACGAAAATGGAGAGCTTAAAATTCGATAGTACAGATGATGGGCAGAATAATTTTAGGAAAACAGTTATGGGAAATAGCAATTGGTGTCTTAGAGAAGAAAGTTAGAAACGCAGCTAGGAATGTTAGCAAAAACTTTTTAAGCTTGGTAGGAAAGAGGAAGGGTTTGACTAGGGGCCGACCAATATATCGGCCGATTTTCGATTTCAATAAACATCTTACGCTTCTTCCAGTCAGATTTTCATGCATTTATGTTTATGTAACTAAAACGGCCTCTTTGATTTTTTTTCTTATTTGCTACTTCCACAAATATCCGCCATTTCGTTAGTGTACTCAGAAGCTACTGATCAGAAGAGATAAAGAAAATCAAACAATTCTTGTAAATGGCCTAGTTTTTAGAATCCACACTCCAGAATTAATTATTGAAGCTGTTTTTTTATGTATAATAGACCAGGAAGAAACTTGTGACTATGAATATGGGCAAAGAATGGAGGGGGAGGGTAAACTTGATGCAAGGTTTTTCAGGAGGGGAGTTTATTGGCAAATTATATTGATTTCTTATCGGTACGCTACCGATATCGGTCCCAAAAAATCCATAGCGGTCGAGCCCTAGTTTATACAAGAAGTTCTTGCGTGATACATCATATGCGAATACGAGAAAATTAAGGGAAATAGAGAAGGCATTAAAGTATGAACATATAAGGTGTAATATGGTGGACAGGGATAAAATTGCCGAGGATCTGGGAGATGCAGGGAGAAGGCACAACAGTAAGATACTGTATTGGCATATTAAAAAATTGAGAGTAAGCATGTAATCTCAACTTGTCCCACTTAAAATTGGAGCAGGACTTCAATTAGTTGTAAGGAACGTGTTGAAGAAAGATAGGCAGAACATTCTGAAAACGTTTTAAATCATAATAAAAGTTTCAGGAAACGATATAGAAAAGAAGGAAAAATTCTCGAAAAATTGGAAGTGAAGGAACATTTTCTTGTGAAGAGTAAGAGAGAGTAGCAAAAGGATGACAAAATAATAAGGACTCAGTGCTGAAAAAATATGGTGCCTATGAAGTTAGACATAAGTTATTAAAGATTACGAATACGATTGTTTTAACCTGGAGTTTTTTTGGAGAACCTTCATTATAAAAAAGACTATAAGAAATCCAAAAGAAGGAAGGCAATAAGAGTGAGTACAGTAGTTGTAAAAGGATCAGCTTGATTTCTCTGGGAAGCAAATTACTTACCATGATGATACTTATTAGACTAATAAATACCGCAGAATCACCAGACATTTTTAGTCCTTAGCTTGATAGATTATGGACAGGCAGTTGATTCAACAGATAGAAAAGCTATTATGAACGTCCTATCCTTGTATAGCATACCAGGTAAATACCATCAAGTGGTTAGCGTTATTTACGAGGACAGTGTTCCTGCGATGCGGTTAAAGCAGGAAGTAAGGTTAGTAGCTGGTTTTGTGTTGAATCACGAGTTTAGTATGGTTATGTTTAATTCCCGTTTATATGGGTTGTTTTGACAAACTTTGTCCTAAGAAACACAGTAAAAGCAGTATGGGGGAGGTTGGAATCAAATTGGAAGGCAAAACTCTGCTAAACTTCGATTATGAAGATGATTATGAAGTTTTCTAGATAAAAATGTAAGCAAAATGAATGAGTTTTTCGAGGTTCTAAAACAGGTTTGAAGATTAATGTCAAGAAGACTAAGTTTCTTAGACCAGGAATAAATGAAGGTGAAAAGGCAATGTTAGGTAACCACACAATCGGTCAAGTGAACAGTCAAGTGAACGCAAATAAAAACACACTAAGTAAGTATATCACAGATATTGGTTAATATCTGCCAAAAGTTAGTATTTAAGGGGCTTTGAAGTGAGTAATAACATACATGAGACCTTAACAATCGGTCAGCACTTACCTGGGTAGTATATTAGTAAAGATGGTGGGTGTAGCGAAGACATGCAAAGTAGAATATCCAAGACCCATGTTTTTTTGTTGTTTTTTTTTGTTTTTTTTTACAGTAAAAAGTGCATGGAATAATAGAAGGTATGCGGACCGAGATTAGAATATTGGAAATTACGGTAAAGACAGGGGTAAAATATGATTGTGAAACGAACGCGCTTTGAAATGCAGAAGAAAATTCGTTGAGCTTTTTCCTGAGGAACTTTCAAAGGATAGATTCAAGTGCCCGTTAATCAACCGTATGTCAAATAACAAGCTGTATAAAAAATGTGGTTTGATACCAGTTTCTAAGACTATAATGAAGGAAAGACTGAGATGGCTAGAACACGTTTTACGAAGGATGACAGATTGCCTAAGATTATGCTTTTTAGCCATTTATATGGGGCTAAACAAAAAGCAGGTCATCTCCAAACAACGCGGGAAGAGATCGTAAGGACAGATTTAAAGGAAACTGAAACTTCAAGGGAGGGGTAAAGAGTGAAGCTTTGAATAAATTGGGACGATGAAGGGTTGTACGTAGCTGAGTTGGAATCAAGCGACTTGGAACTGCAGTAAGTTGTAAGTAGTAGTAGCAATTTTTTAATTGGTTTGGACTAGTGCATGTGAAAATACGTGATTTAGATTTCATATTTAATGTATACAAGCAAACCTATTGTCACGTGCTCGATCAGCTTATTAATTTACAAATTGTTTACATTGATTACAACATTTGTAAACACCCCGCTCATTACTCTAAAGTTTTTTATTGTTTTAAAAAGTAGAGTTAAGAGAAAGAGTCAAACTTTAGCGTAAAGAGCGGGGTGTTGAGGAGGAAAAGCCCCTTTCACATACGGAGTTATTTTGTTCGTTTCAAGTTTGAATGTCGCTCCTTACTTCCTGTTGAAAAAACTTGCTTTTTTTTATATTTAATTCATAAATGGTTCTAAGAGCAGATAAATGAAGCCGTAATTTTGGCACGAGTTTGTTTTTAGGTACTTTTCTCCAGAGTAGTCTTTTTTTAGACGTATTTTCGACAGTTTGCATAGTGATATTTTGTTAGAGCAGTGGCAACACTGTAAATTAGTAAAACTCGTCACTTAACGACAATCTGTCATAAGACTCAAATTTCTTAATATAAACCAAAGAAAACGAAGAAAAAAGATAGCTCTTAGAATTCATCTACATTTACCAATGTAAAATTAAAAATATACCTTGATTCAAAGAATAATTCATAGATCTAATACCCGCACATTATAACAAAGTTCAATAGACTCAGATACGCATGGAAGGATGGATTCAATAGGCCCAACCCCCTAACCCAAGATCTCACGATTTTTAAAAAAGTTTCCCCAGTTTTTTTATAATTTTAATTTGGTCATTGACCAATGGCCCACACTGTAGAAAAAAAATTATATACATGCAAAATAAGAATAAAAAGGTAAAACTTTAAAGTAAGTTTTACAACCAGTGGCCTCAGTTTTGGGATGGGAATCGCAGGGGGTTTCCCTGTAGATATTTTCTCCCCGCCCAATATTTTGAAAAATATATTTTTTGGAGTGTTTTCATGAAAAAACTACTTTTTTGGTATTTTCATTGAGAGAATTGGAAAAAAACTGACAAAATAACTCCCTCCCTTTTTACCCCACCCCACGAATTGTCTCCACGAATTGACCAACACCTCCACGAGTCGACTCCATTCATGAATTGGCTCCACTGTTTCCAACTAAACTGCTGAATTTCATGATGTGACATAGGATTCCATGATTTAATTAAGAATACCTTGTTTCGTGGGCTTAATCAATCAACTTAACATTTAAGCGAGGAAAAAACCACGTGTCTCGAATATTAAAAAGATGCTGGTATATTTGACATCATAATTATAGACTATTGGTACTTCTGAGTTTGGCTAGTTGAGAATTATTTTGTTTTTGACGGTTCATTTAACATAAGGAACGCCTAGTCAAGTTAGCTGCTACCAGAATCGTAATTAATAAAAAATTTTAGGTTTCGATAGTAGCGGTAGTCATGCTATTCTTTCAAGTTTAATTAAAACAGGGGTCAACATCTGTTCAAGCTCTTGAGGAATCGTCGTTTGAAGCAGAGCCATTTTAACATCCAAGAAAAAAGTCTGAAGCAATACATAGGATTCTAACAGATTAAACTGATAGAACAGACAGAAAAACAAAATTCTTATTAGTTTGGTTTTCATTAGTATATTTATCATTGCAAAAAAGCACAAATGTCTTTGAAATTTTTGCTATTTTTTTTTTATTATGGCAAGAAAATGACCACTTTTACTGGTTGTTGACTGTTTTGAAGAATATTAAAAAAAAAAAAAAGTTGATTGTAGGTGACGAAATAAGAGATAAGAAACTATCAACTGCTGAAGGGTCGCTAGAAAAACACAGCTGAGATTCAGATAGATAAATATATTTTTAAGGAATTTCCGTTTGGGCCTATAGTAACAGATGCATTCATCTATGGGTTGTTTGTTAACAGACTGGTTGTTGACTGTTTTGAAGAATATTGAAAAAAACATGAGCTAAGAGCTCATATGGCACTTGTGACGAGGCGAGAAGAGCTAAGAGCCAAGAGATCATATGGTATGAGCTCTAACAAAATTCTATGAATCGATAGATTGATTTAAAAAGGAAAATAAGAGGCTTAATGCCGGTCAAGATTTAAAATAAGAGCTCTGAGTCACAAAGTCCTTCTAAATATCAAGATTCATTAAGATCCGATCATCCACTCGTAAGTTATAAATCCCTAATTTTTTCTAGTTTTTCCTCTCCCTTTTGCCCCCCCCCCCCAGATGGTCGAATCTGGGAAAACGACTTTATCAAGTCAAATTGTGCAGCTCCCTGACACGCCTACCAATTTTCATCGCCCTAGCACGTCCAGAAGTACCCAACTCGCCAAATCACTGAACCCCTCCCCCCAATTCCCCCAAAGAGAGCGAATCCAGTACGATTTTGTCAATCACGTATCAAGGACATTTGTTTATTGTATCCACCAAGCTTCATCCCGATTTTTCCACTCCAAGTGTCTTTCCAAGATTTCCCCCTCCAACTCCCCCCAATGTCAAAAGATCTGGTCGGGATTTGAAATAAGAGCTCTGAGACATGAATTCCTTCTAAAAATCAAATTTCATTACGATTCGATCGTCTATTCGTAAGATAAAAATACCCCAATTTTCATGTTTTCCAAGAATTCCGGTTTCCCCCTCCAACTCCCCCGAATGTCACAGGATCTGGTCAGAATTTGAAATTACAACTTTAAAACACAAGATCCTTCTAAATATATAATTTCATTAAGATCTGGTCACCCTTTCGTAAGTTACAAATACCTCAATTTTCAAAGTTACCCCCCCCCCCAATTCCACCAAAGAGAGCAGATCCGGTCCAGTTATGTCAGTCACGTATCTTAGACAGGTTTCTATTCTTCCCATCCAGTTTCATCCTGATCTCACCGCTTTAAGTATTTTCTAAGATTTCCGGTCCCCCCAACTGCCCCCCCCCCCAGTTACGCTTGATCCGGTTGAGATTTATAATAAGATATCTGAGTTACGAGGTCCTTCTAAATATGAAGTTTCATGAAGATCCGATCACTCCTTCGTAAGTTAAAAATACGTCATTTTTTCTTATTTTTCAGAATTACCCCCCCCCCCCCAATTGAGCGGATCCGTTCCAATTATGTAAATCACGTATGTAAGACTTCTGCTCTTATTTTTCCAACCAAGTTTCATCCCCATCCCTCCAATCTAAGCGTTTTCCATCATTTTAGGTTTCCCCACCCCAAACTTCCCCCAATGTCACCAGATCCGGTCAGGATTTAAAATAAGAGCTTTGAGAAACGATATCCTTCTAAATATCAAATTTCTTGGAGATCCAATCACCCGTTCGTAAGTTAAAAATACCTCATTTTTTCTAATTTTTCAGAATTAACCCCCCTCCCCCCCCCCAACTACCCCAAAGAGAGCGGATCCGTTCTGGTTATGTCAATCATGTATCTAGGACTCGTGTTTTTTTTCCACCAAGTTTCACCCCGATCCCTCCACTCTAAGTGTTTTCCAAGTTTTAGGTTTCCCCCTCCCAACTCCCCCCCCCAATGTCACCAGATCCGGTCGGGTTTAAAATAAGAGCTCTGAGCCACGATATCCTTCTAAATATCAAATTTCATTGAGATCCGATCACCCGTTCGTAAGTTAAAAATACCTCATTTTTTAATTTTTCAGAAATACCCCCCCCAACTAACCCAAAGAGAGCGGATCCGTTCCGTTTATGTAAATCATCTATCTAGGACTTGTGTTTATTTTTCCCACCATGTTTCATCCTGATCCCTCCACTCTGAGTGTTTTTCAAGTTTTAGGTTTCCCCCTCCCAACTCCCCGCCCCCGTCACCAGATCCGGTCGAAATTTAAAATAGGAGCTCTAAGACACGATATCCTTCTAAACATCAAATTTCATTGAGATCCTATCACCCGTTCGTAAGTTGAAAATACCTCATTTTTTCTAATTTTTAAGAATTACCCCCCCCCAACTACCCCAAAGAGAGCGGATCAGTTCCGATTATGTCAATCATGTATCTGGGACTTGCGCTTATTTTTCCCATTATGTTTCATTCCGATCCCTCCACTCTAAGTGTTTTCCAAGATTTTAGGTTTCCCCCCCTCCAACTCCCCCCAATGTCATCAGATCCGGTCGGAATTTAAAATAAGAGCTCTGAGACACAATATCATTCCAAACATCAAATTTCATTAAGATCCAATCACCGGCTCATAAGTTAAAAATACTTCATTTTTTCTATTTTTTCCGAATTAACCGGCCCCCCACTCACCCCCCCCCCCCAAATGGTCAAATCGGGAAAACGACTATTTCTAATTTAATCTGGTCCGGTTTCTGATACACTTGCCAAATTTCATCGTCCTAGCTTACCTGGAAGTGCCTAAAGTACCAAACCGGGACTTTAGGTCCCCCCCCCCTCCAACTCCCCCCAATGTCATCAGATCCGGTCGGGATTTTAAATAAGAGCTCTGAGACACAATATCATTCCAAACATCAAATTTCATTAAGATCCAATCACCCGCTCATAAGTTAAAAATACTTCATTTTTTCTATTTTTTTGCGAATTAACCGGCCCCCCACTCCCCCCAGATGGTCAAATCGGGAAAACGACTATTTATAATTTAATCTGGTCCAGTCCCTGATACGCTTGCCAAATTTCATCGTCCTAGCTTACCTGGAAGTGCCTAAAGTAGCAAAACCGGGACCGACAGACCGACAGACAGACAGACCGACAGAATTGGCGATTGCTATATGTCACTTGGTTAATACCAAGTGCCATAAAAAAAGGTACAATTGACTGTAGGCGACGAAATAAGGAGATAAGAAACTATCGGCTTCTGAAGAGTCGCTAGAAGAACACTCTGCTGATGTTCAGATAGATGAACATATTTTAAGGAATTTCCGTTTGGGTCTATAGTAACAGATGTTAGTGACTGCAAGTGACGAAATAAGGAGATAAGAAACTATCAACTTCTGAAGAATCGCTAGAAGAATACTCTGCTGATGTTCAGATAGATGAACATATTTTAAGGAATTTCCGTTTGGGCCTATAGTAACAGATGTTAGTGACTGCAAGTGACGAAATAAGGAGATAAGAAACTATCAACTTCTGAAGAATCGCTAGGGGGGCTTGGGGGGCGCGAAGCGCCACCCCAACAGCTAGTATATATATATAAATAAGTTGTCTGTCTGTATGTCTGTCTGTCAGGTGACGTCATGAAGTTGTCGTCATTTTTGCTATGACGGTGACGTCATTAAAGATATTTAAGACATGCGTTCACGGAAAAATGTTTAATTGCAAAATGACTGAAGTACCTACAATGGCAACAGCCGAGGAAGCTGCTCAAAGAGTCTATGCCAAAAAACTTGCTGCAAATCTTTACATGTTTTGATTCAAACCAGATGCAAAATCCATACCTCTCTACTTGAAAGTTAGAATTATGAGAGATGGGGGCTGTAGAAGGGTAACTGGCCCACTTTGGCCCTCCAACATTTGGATTGAAAATCCGTGCTTGAAATCTGTTGATGTTCAGATAGATGAACATATTTTAAGGAATTTCCGTTTGGGTCTATAGTAACAGATGTTAGTGACTGCAAGTGACGAAAGAAGGAGATTTCAGATAGATGAACATATTTTTAACAAATTTCCGTTTGAGTCTATAGTAACAGATGTATATTCATCTGTGAAATACGTAGTCAAAATCACATCTTAGTCTCTTAGATTAAGCTAATGAGTCTCTTAGAGTTATCAAAGAGACTGATTAGACAGTTTTCTTTAGTTTTGAGAACTTGTATTTCACAAAGAGCTCCATTCCCCTCAGTTTCATCTGTGAATATTCAACGGAACAGTCTTCTTTTCTTCCAAAAATTTGAAAAATGTTGGGTCATCTATTATAAAGAAGAGAAAAACCTATTTTGTATACGTGTTCGAATACAAGAGAAGGGGGAGGGTTCCTGACTTCTTGAAATTTCAGGCTTTTTCGATTTTCCGGAAAAATTTCTTTTTACAAATTTCCCTTATTCTTAAACAATTTTCGGAGTTGCCCCCTCTTCCATCCAAAAAGAAAATATCCCATGGTATCTGTTCTTACTATGGCTAAAAATAGTTTTTTTTCGAAATTACAAGCAAATAAGTGAAAATTTAAATCTTAAAGAGGGGAAGATGGGACAATTCGAGAAGGTAGAAAAAAGCGACAAATACAAAAAAAATATAGGTGAAATAAAAAAAAAACTATCAGAATCATGTACTGCAAGATCCCAAATCGTTTGCTTATAATATACACACTTAAAATTTTTCAGAGAAGAAAACTATATCTGTATCCTACCAAAATAATTTTCTATTAAAGAAATACCAAGCATTGCAGGTATTTCGAGGTGGTCACTACCATTGGGTGCTCATAGTATTTTTGCTAATTCATACTCGCGTACAATTATCAAACTATCGGCAATGGTTTTTCCGTTTACCTGAGCTTCTACAGTTTCCAACTCCTTCATCCTTTCCGGCTCTAATAAATGGTTTTTGTTCTTCTTCTTTGATGAACTAGCGGAGGATAATGAGTTCTGAAAAAGAATTAGTAAAAATTCTTCACCAGTCACTTAAAAAATAGATTGCATTAATTATAAGAAAAAAGTTTGTTCGGCTCTAGTAGTTTATTATTTCCATAACAGCCCTGCTAAGGCATCAGAGGTGAGAACCACTTTCTTTGACAATACCCACTAAATAAGAATTTGTAGCTTATCTGTAAAATTAATCTTTCAGAGCACGTGAACATGCCATTCTTTTACAAAATCTCCGAAAAGGTGAAGAAATACGACTAATGACTAATGATTAATAACTAATGACAGTGAATGTTTTGCAGGTACAAACATTTTTATGGGCAGTCTTTAGTTAGCTTTGCCAAAATCAATAATAGATGATAAATAAATAATACATTGAAGGCATGAGACTCTTTACTACAGATAACACTAGTGCGTCGCTAGTGATTCCCCTTTCAAATAACTGTGCAGCTAATTGGGATGTCAACTGGGGAAATTTTGGCATGTTGTGAAGAAGGATTTTGATCCAATTGAAGGCTTTTACAAGTCTGGTAGGCGATGTTATTGGCTCCATTGCAGAAGTCACAAGACCATATAGACTTGGACGCTACAAAATATTTGGAAGACGTCTTATGCTTGGTTCGTAGCATCTATAACCATGACCACAGTTGTGAAATTTAAAACTTTTTCTCATTTTTTCCTATTGAAACGACCGTCAGAGTTCTTGACGATAAATCGAAAATCACAGTAAATCACATACACATTATCAGTATTAATAATCTTGGGAAAAAAAATCGAAGAGAAGAGCATAGATCTTGTGACTTCGGACAAGTTACAAGATCTGCATCAACTAGTCTGCAATTACATCTGCCTGTAATGCAGAGTTTTACCATGAATATACGTAGGTGAAACCATGCATTGTGCTTGATAGTGGTGGAAGAAACTTGATAGGGGTTCTGGCATGAATCATCCGCATTTTCTTCTGCACTGATTTTCAATGGAACTATTAAATCTTGTTGCAAATTAGATATAGCGCTTTGCGCTGTAGAATCTAAAGAAACCACAACGCATTACACGTAGGTGCATTTTCTTCAACCAACTCCCAGGAATTGTTGCTTAGAATGTATGTTCATTTATAGTATGACCTCAGTCAATTTCAAGACTTTCTGCTTTACTGTTGCTCCCTCTCGGGTATTTACCAGCGTTGCTAACGCGGTATAACCGCACCATTTTTGGTTCAATTTAGAGGTCCTGGTCAAGCGGTACATTTGAATTTTTTTGGTATCTTCTGGTGGTGCAATTTTAGTCGTAAAATTAGTAAGTTTACTTCAGAGCGTTGGCAACGCAGGTATTTACTAAAATGTTCAAGAGAAACATTAATTGTACAGCCTAAGAACACCGCATGTCCAAGCCTTTATTGTTTGATTCATAATCAGAGCCTGCTCAACTTTACTTTTATTTTCAAAAGGAAAAGCAAATTGACGGATTGGTGTGAATCTTAAGTTTGGTAAGGCTTACTAAAAATAGGTTAAATGAGATTCATTAAAACTTCAAAATTTCAAAGCAACATCAGTTACGCTGTCAGTGCAACAGTATGGCAGCCATCCTTTATCTGCATGACAAATGTAATATTAGGCCTGTGGATATTCCATGCCTCATATCCATATGGATTGAACAGCTTATAAACTGAACTTAAAATTCATAAAATTAGAATATTCATATCAAAAAATTGTAGGCTCAATAATTCTTTTAATGGCGGGTTGGATTTGAGATTTTTGTTATTAATCACCTTCTGGCGTTTGATTTTCCGTGGTATCTTGTGTACTGCCGTAGCTTGTATAATTTCATTACTTCGGCATGCAGACTGTTTCTTTTTATAGACTTTTTTTCTTATCTCTCTGTTTCTCTCTACCTGATTTATAAACAGATTTGGATGAAATGCTGGGCAAACTGACCGAAGTTCAGAAAATTAACTTTTGAGATATACCGTAGAGTCTTGGGGTAAAATAATATCCTCTAAGTTGGATATTTTTATTCATAGTTTTGCAATGCAAATAAGAAATGGTACAACCGTTCTATCTCTTTACTGAGAAGCAGGATTCGCCATCATCAACAACGATTATGTGTGGCTAGTTTTGGGAAATATTTTGTTTACCCTGTAATATGCCAAGGAGCCTAAAGATACAATAGTGATGGGTTCTACATGTGGAATAATTGAAAAGTGAACTCGTCAAAGGATGACATTTTGACAACCTTTCGCTAAGAATTATAAACAATAACCGAAGCGAAAATCCTATCATTGTTGCACTGAGAGAAAAACCACATATCTTTGGCGAGGCCGTATCCAGGACTTTTGTCCGAGGGGGTTATCATTTTTTGATATCAAAGGTGTCATTTTTACGTCTCGAAACTCAGCGACAAACTTGGAAAAATTAAAAAAAAAAACATAATCTCTCTGTTTCTTTCAAAACTGAACCAAAAGTTGAACATTTTTTCAACTCGGGAAAGGATAAAACGGACCCTATACTAGGTAGTTGGGTCTCCAGAGTCCCTTGTTCATGTGGAAAATTTTACATTGGCAGGACCCATCAACAACTAGGGGAACGATTGCATGAACACAAAATTTCAATATACAAGTCCCTGAGATTGGAAAATAAAACTGACAATTTGGATTCAGCTCTGGCCTAGCATATATACGAAAATCCTGACCATGTAGTTCTTTTTGAAGAGGCAACTTTAATATCTACCGTAAATGGCCTACTGCAATCTTTTAAAGAGGCAATTGAGTTAAAAAAACAAGAACATATAAATAGAAATTTGGCTATAAATAGGGACACGGGAGATATTTCCTTAAGCCCAATTTATAACAGTTTAATATTAAAAGACTTTATGAATATTTTCGCCCAGTCTAATTTAAGATAACCTGTCCGCATATCTAATGAAAACCGAAATTGAAGACAGGCAAAATCTGTTGCAAGGTAAAGGATACTTATTCAATCAAATTGGTAACTTCTCTTTCATTGATTTCAAGTTGTTTTTTATTGTTTGAATCAGTGTCTTTTTTCCTCTCGTACAGTTCACTTAAGAAGGTTAGATTTTGTTGTTTTTACTTCTTTGTTTCTTTTTTTTCTTTTTCCTCTTTCTTATTTTTTTAACACTGAGGACGACTTGGCGGAGGTCATTGTCGAAATATTTGCTTGTTTTTCATATTTCGCTACAGGCCGATAAAATCCTCGTTTTTCACCTATTTGATTTTTCTCTTTTAATTTATTATTTCCTATCTTTGTTTTCATACGTCTTGGGGAATCCGTAGCTGCTACTCTATGTAGTATATGTATTCATGAATACAGGAGTGAGATAATTTGGGGGGTTTGGACCCTACTAATAATTTGACAAAAAATTAGTATTTGTTTCCCTTTGGTAAATACTTGATGTAACTATACTATTTCTATAAGATAAGGCATTGCTCTAGCAGACTGTATATTTAATCATATACAAACTGGATAAACAGAAATGACAACCTTAAACATTTCGAATGACGAAACAGGGTTGAGATTTATAAGCTAATTGAAAAAGAAAGCTCGGAATTTGTGTCTTATAGCCACCACACTCAAGATCTTCCTGCGAGTGTAACCGATTTTTCCGACCATGGGTGAAATTTATTCCGTTTGCGATCTGTGTTGATAGGAAATAATGTCTGACCATGGATCTTAGAAAGACAATGCGGGATTTGCCAAGGACTAAAGAAGAGACGGTTAGACTTTTCCAAGATAAGGGGTTGTTACAAGCAGGTTTCACACAATTGACTGTGAAACACAAAAAGAATTTTATCGACCCAGTAACCGGGGCATCTACCCAAAAGGTAGAGAGAAGTTGGGGTTCAGCAAAGTGGAGAAATAAATGGCACCAAGGTACATCCCGCCATCATTTAAAATCATACCTAGCAGAGCACATGTGGCGGGCGGCAGTAAAAGCAGAAGGCAGAGCTCATTTCAACGCGATTCTTAGTGCCATTTCTGCGTTCTGGGCGCATATTTCTAAGTTGTTGTTTTCATAACTTTGTTGATAAAGTATTATAGTTTCGTCATACTTCGTTTTATTTCATTAGCATTAACCTAACTTACTTCTCGACAGAGCTTGAGTGTGGTGGCTATAAGCGCAAGCACCGAAAGGTCTTTGTACTCCAACATCTTTTTTGAAACAACATTCAACATAAAGGGGCACACCATTTAAAGGGGCACTCAAGTTTCGTCCCCTTAACAATTTTCAGACCACTTAGCAAAAAAGGAAGAACCTTGGAAATCGTAACGTTTGATTTTCTCAAGTTTAGTCCCACCCCTTAGGAAAATTTTGACTCTTTGTCTCTCCCAAAAGAAAAATACAGACATCACCTCTACAAAGGAAGGTGCAAAATGAGATTTACGATAAAATAAGTTGGTGTCTGAGGTCAACCTGAAGCATAATGCCACCCATGGCGAAAGTAGAAACTATTCATAGCTCCTTGTAAACTACAATTAAATAGCAATGAATACCCATAACAACTCAGTGTAATATTTAGCAGCATCTCAAGAAAATAGGCTAATTTTCAACAGCAAAGCCTAAAGCATAGCTTGAAACAAAAAGGATGTCACTAACTTAAATTGATATGATTATACTTTATTAACAGAACATGACATTTTCTGACAAATGTTATAGCTTTACAATAGGCTCTATAAAAACAAACATTTATTGAAAAAATTTTTCTACCAGGATCTTTCTCCACTCTTTCTAGATGAAGACAATTATCGTTTTTAATCTGAACACTCTTAGTTTAGGTGAGGGTTTACATGGGGGAGGGCATTTAAAAGGTTCCAAGATAAATTGGTTCATGATCCTCTCCTACAAATTCCCTTTTCTACCCTTAATTTAAGAATCAAGTTTGAAACGTAAGCTTGAACGTTAAAAATGGATGTATCCTCCCTTGTTCCCGTTTGACGGCCTTGTCTGCGGAGAATAAAAATTCCAAAATTTCGATAAAATTCAAATTTTTCGCTTTGGACTTATTAGGTTTTACTACATAGTAAAAGAGATATTTTTTTAAATGCTAGTTCCAAAAATGTACATTTTACACAGCCGAAGGCCTAATTTAGGTTGGATAGGACTTGGAGCTTTGTCCCTTAGACATGAGCCCTCGCTCAACTCAGTTTAAGATCGCACCTTCGGCTTTCACAGATGGACCTTCCTTCAGTCGGGAGACGTTGTTCCCAAATAAGACATTGTATGCTGTTTTTTCGGCTTTTGTCGAGATTTTACGCATTTTCAGGGGAGTTTTCTTCTTAGCTATTTTTCGACTTCAGCATCTAATTTACTTTAGTGATATTATCACTGATAAAGTGATTTTATAGAACTTAATGGAATATTTTTATCATGTTTGTAATGTCTTTATTTTAACTGTCTGAGCAAGAAAGGGTTTGAGAAGAGGGCAAGTTGCCCTCCTATTTGCTTTTGTCATTAAGAAAAGCATTAGGGCTTAGATTTTCCAATCAGAAACAGTAATCTCTCTTTATTAAGTGATTTTCATAGAAAGGCAGTGTGGTCTTCGAAGTTGTCTACGTCAACGCCACTGCGTCAAATCTGACTCAGAAATATTTTCTTCGTTTCACCTATTTTCATAAGAACGTTTACACTCTTCAGACATATAAGCAGGGACTAGTTTTTAACTTTTGTCTTCTTTTTTTTAGGGGGAGAGATAAACTTATAAAATACATAAAAACAGGCAAATCATAGGCATTGCAATAGTTATGCCAAAGTAATGAGCGAAGGAGACTCTGTGGATCAGCATTGATGGGGTTCCAGTTTTAAACCAACATATAGGGGGAGGGATGTACTCAGAGGCGCCATTTGGGGGTGGGGGGGGCAGGGGTGGTCAGTTCCTGACCTATCATTTCTTGATGGAATCGTTCCTTGTTATCTTCCAATTGCACTACATAGAAGCAATTACGCAAGCGACGAAATCGCTGTCTCAGCAACTCCATGCCGTCACCGTCGACTTGGTTATTTCTCGATCGCGCACCCTGATTCAGGCCATAAGAATCAAACTCACCGACCTGCGTTATGATGCTTCATTTGTATCGCTTTTCAAGAAGGCTAAAGAGTTTGCAACAGAACTCGAAATTGAAGCACCTGCTGTGAATGGACCCGCGACAAGACCCTCCTCTGTTGGTCAGAAAGGACGACCTTGAAGAATTCAAAAGATCACCAAGCATCGCAAACAATTTGTGACAACTTTGACGCTGGGAAAGAATTTCATCGAATCTGGAAATTGGACTACTACTTTGGCGGATGAAATGAAGCAAGAATACTTCAAAACTTTTGACCGTCTACTAGCCGAATTTGACAGAAGGTTCACAGATAACTTGCCAGTGCTGAGTACGCTCGAAGCCTTGGATCCAAGCTCAACTAAGTTTATGGACACAGAGCTGCTCAAGCTTTTCTGTTCTCTTTACGGCGAGCTGGATATCGACAGCATTCTCCTCGAATCTCAAGCTGGTATTGCCAAGCGTTTCTTGCTCAATTAGGAGAAAAGGCCAAAAAACTTCCTAGACATTGTCGACCATCTTCAGGCATTACCAGTGGCTTACTCAGAAGTAATTAAAGTACTTCGTATTGCTGCCACACTACCCGAGACAACAGCGAGCAATGAGCGTTTGTTTTCTAGCCTAGAAATAGTGAAAAACTACCTGCGGTCTACAACAGGAGATGATCGTCTCAGTCACCTCCTTTTGATATTTGCAGAGAAGGATTTAGTAAAAAATTTGGACTACAACCAGCTTGTTGACGATTTTGCAAAGATGAATGTTTTCTTTTCTTGTTATGTTTTTCCTTTTTGTAAATATATTTGGTCTGGGAGATTTCTGCTGAAGGGACACTGAGATTTTGGTTACAACCCTCAGCATAACAATGAAGGTTACTTTCACCGACGTATTGTTTACTTAAATAAGAAAGTTTCTCGCTGAGGAATGCCAGCCTGTAGTCTGGTTGAATTTTCTTCTTTCAGTTTAATCACTTAACCTCGTTGATTGTATTCTTCGTTGCTATAGTTAATCTTAGAGGTCAGTATGGCTGAGTTCCACATTCGGTTACAGTACATTTCCAAGCAACACACGGGTACTGAAAATGCGTTTTTACTTAGAATATTCGATCAATGTGCTGCCAAAACCCGGATTTTTTTTACGCGACACAAAGTGAATCGGGGGGGGGGGCACATGGAGTTCATGCCGACATCAAGATTTGGCCCAAATGGCGCTTCTGGATGTACTATTGGAAACTGCTAGCCCCTCAAGACGTAATTACGCGCACCCGTGTCCTACGCAATACTACAGTAAACCTGTAATGATATAGTACACCTGTGTGTTACGTATTCCACGACACATATATCCCACTATTCTGACAACACACATATCTCACCATTCCACGACAGACATATCCCACCATTCACGACACACTTATCCCATCATTCCACGACACGCATATCCCACCATTCGTATAAGCAATATCTTAGTACATTATTAGTACATCATAAGGGAATGATCAACTAACCCAAAAGCAATACTTGCATACTGCTACTTTACTACTGTAACAACTGCTGCCCCCTAATACTCCTACTACTACAACTACTACTATTATTGCGACTACATCTACTACTAATTAGGATAAGTGTATTAAGGTGAAAATTTCGGGGAATATTGAGGGGAAAGATGAACTAAGCTAAAATACACTATATTCATGCAGATCCTCAACAGGCTTGTCAGCAATATCTTAAGAACGGTTAGAGTTCTAAGTTGAAATTGACAGGACATACTGTAGGGGATGTTGAACTTTGTTGAACTAACCAAAAGCCAATATTTGTATACTACTGCTGCTACTACTTCCACAAGCTACTATTACTTGTACTACTACTACTGCTATTGCCACCACTAGTTCTGCTACCACTATTACTATACTACGACTAATACTGCTACTGAGGCTAGAGGTGTTAAGCTGGAATTTTCAGAGAATGTTTACAGGGTGTTGAACAAAAATCAAAACACATTATGTGATGCAGGTTGTCAAATTAGCGTATCAGCAATATCTTCGGAACGGCTGAGAGTATTACACTGGAGCTGAACTGACCAAAAGGCACTATATAGGTGCTGCCACTATTGCTTTACGCTTGGAAAATTATTTGACTTCATTTTTAATCATATTTGGTTTAGCTTATTTCTTTACTTTTCTTTGAAAAATTTCTTTTGTGGGAAAGGTTTTGTTTTTAATTAATGAAATGAAACCCACAAGAAATTATTGGAAAAATCTTCCTCTATAAACAAGAAATTCCATCTTTTTATTTGATTATAAAAAGAGACTAACTTGATTAATTTTGTAGTCAAGAATCCTTTCTAAATTTTCAGATTCGACAATTCTCCTTTTCTGTCAAAATTGAAGTTTACAAAAGTAAGAAAGTACAAACAGGAATTCAAATTTATGCAAACTTTATCTTCAGGTTCAAAAGCAGAATTCCCCCACTAATCGTATCTTATTATCGTTGCGCACCTGGAATGTTGAAATCCCTTTAATCATGCAACAGTAATGTTGGAACTCATAACCAGGGTTAGACATCTGGTATATTAAAAGCATATAGGAACAATACCGAGGTCGTTAAGCCATTTTTCGAAAAAAAAAAGAAAGCTGCATTTAAAGTTATAAATGGGTTTTGATGGCTCAGAGCAAATATTAAAGTTAACCAATACAACACTGATATTAGCTTTCAATTCTTCTCAAACAATTTTTTTTCTCTTTTTTTAATTGCGACTATGTTTTAATTACGATTACAAATTTCGAATATTCTCCACATAGGAAGTTAGTAAAATATAAATTAACAAAAATCTTGCAAAGTGAGTAGATTTTTGGAACTGAAAAAGTATGTTAAGAAAACTAGGTCACTTAGACTAAGTGAAGAGGCAATGTTGGGTAGCGAGTGGTCTTTTGGTATTAATTATACTAGATGGCTGTTTAAATGCTTGCCCGATGAATCATTGATAAGTGCTCTTTCCAAAGAGATTTCCGTCTAACGCTTGCGGTGAGTACATTAAGCAAAATTTTGCAGTCACGAGGCACATTCTGTCTCCTGTAGCTTTCTTCATTCCTTGCAAAGGAATTAATTTGCTTTGTTTTCCAGATTCCATGGAAAATTTTTATGTGACAAGAACGTATAGTGGTATCTATTGTTTTGAGTGTAGATCGGTTGGTGAGTGTTGAAATGGTTATTGGTGTTTCTTGTTGCAGAGCAGCCTGCTTGGGAGGAGGAGCCACACCCATCAAATATAATCTTTCATGGGGTCCAACAATATTTACATTTATTTTCTAAGGAGATGACTGAGAATAAAAGAAGATAATTTTTAACTAAAGCACACAAACGAGAAAGTCTTTTCCCGAAGGGCCCCTAGATACGAGCCCATTATGCCTTTTTTGGAAAATGAAAATAAGGCATCTATGCTTCTAAATAAAAAAAAAAAACAGGTAAAGTCGGTCAAATAATTTAAGAAAAAACCTCAATTGAGTCAAATTCACCAACCACCTTAAAAATGCAATCAGTATGGTCTTTATAGTTAAAATTCAGTTAAAAAAAATTATAAACAAAAAAGGTTTCTCAAAGAAAAGTAAACATACATATTAAAACCTAAACTAACAGAAATAAATTCAAATAATAATTCATACTTATAGCAAACAGAAACTCAAAGTAATGATTACATCAAACATAAATATAGTAGATATTGCTGTTGACGAATATATGAATCTTAAAAGAAGAGATATCCAAATGCATGACCAAGTCAAGCTAGAAATGAAGAGAAATTACTACAAAAGAAATAGTAGGGCTACTGCCGCCCTGAACTCTCTAAATTCTACAGAGAGATTTGGGTTTTACTGAAGACAAAATGTAATTTGAACAGCGTGATTTTGTTACCAAAACATTAACAAACAAAAATAAGAAAACTCTTGTAATAGTCAAAATTACTGGAAAGAATGAATGAAATTGTATCGGTTGCTTAAAACATAAACTAATTCCCAGAAGTCTCAAAAATTTTAGTTCTTCAGTGTTGTAATTCTTAAAAAGGAGTTGTTTTATATATAGAATATGTACGGTTGCTTTTACGTTGTGTTGTGATAAGAGTAGCCCAGTATGTTTTACTTCCTTGATTTTTACACGGAAAAGTTCTTCTACGTACTGGTTTTATTTTTAATCCTTTTGTTTTTTGTTTTTTTAATTGTTATGGTTTAATTTTTTTTATTACTTGCGCTGAAGACGCCTAAAATATTCTTAAGATTGTTTTTCTTCTTTTGTTCACTCTTGGCTATCTTTTTTTAAGAAAAACTGAGTAAAGGGTGGGCAACTTCCCAGAGGGAAAAAATCACCACTAACAGCAAGGTCAAAAGCGAAGCATTATGGTAAAATTTGATTATATGTGTGCTAGGGCTGAATGCCTGAGCATCACTAGAGCAAAAGGATAAGTTGCATCATGAATGTGCAAGGGCTGAATGCCCATGAAGAGGACAATTTTGGCTACTTATATATTACTCACCGTTGTTTGGCCATGTTGATGACACTGACTATGACAGCAGACCAGCTATTTACTTTACTGGAAGACGACAAATTTATAAATGCTCTAAATGTCGAACATTTAGAGTACTCGACATTTTTTTTACAAAAAAAAAAAAAAAAAAAAAATATTAAGGCTCCATAGGAAAACCTTGAAGGTTTATCTCCTCTCCCATTACCCGGAAAACAAATCTGCCGGTGTCCGTGAAATCAAACAAAAACCCCTAATAATCTTACTTTAAAAATAACTAGTTAGTAGGTTTGTGCCAAAATAAAATGGTTATAGCACTAATTCATTTTTGACACCATTTTAACAAATGTAAATGAAGACAGAACATACAAATGACATGATAGATTTGACCGTTGTGCTGGATGAGCGCTTTAAGCACAGCCCTGTTCGGAACCATGTGTTCAGTCTATAATTACTTCACGCGCATTAGATAAAATCAAACATAGGCGTTAAATATGTAAACGACAATGAGTGATTTAGTGTCCAACACAAACTTTTATACTTTTTCGTGCTTAAGTGCTACATAAAAAGTGCCGTAAAAAGACGCCGTGACTGAAGAACAATAATTATCGCTTGAATTCAACTTTCAACACTGAGATTTCGAATAAATGAATAATCAACCCAAACTGATGAACGGCCAAAGCAACCCTGATAACCCCCAGACCCATCGGAACAAAATTTCAAGATAGGTCCCAGGGGCAAGGGCGACAAGTTATGCAAACGGACATGCTCACGGTTAGAGTTTCATCAGTGTCAGCACAGATATGTGGCAAAGTATCAGCGAAGTACTTTTTTTTCAGCCTGGGGAAGGGCCACAGGCCAACAAAAATTGAAAGTTTTTGTCTACTTTCCAAGAGTCCAAAGTAACTGGGGATATATTTTAGTAAATAGTGAAGTCGTCATTAAAATAAACGGAAATTAGCATTGCTACAAGAAAGACTACCGCCCCCTAATGGCTAGAATGCTATTTGCATTTTATGAAAATAAAACAGAATGCCGCAATTGACGTTTTACCAACTATATTTATCTATCGATCTTCTATACTTCTCAATTAAGTAGAGCTAAAAGAAAAAATGATGATGAAAACAAATCTCCTTTTAAAATAGTTAAAATAGTTGGTGTGACTGACGTTCACAAACAAATTTATTATAAAAGATTTTTGCTCTTTTCTTGAAAACTTCGACAGTGGTTTGATTTTCGTATTAGGCAGTATGATGAAGTGGAACTATTCTCACTATGTAGCATTCAGGGGGGTTTGAGAGAAGGGGGCGGGATCCAAGGTCCCATAGATTGAAAATCCACTTAAGAATCTGGTTTATCCACCTTTCTACCAAAATGTATCAATGAAGGTATCAAGGGCTATTTTCTCACTTGGGGATCTTTGTTTTTAAGGCTGCACCATCACGTCACCCTTTGATTTTCTTTACATTCCGACCGTTTTGGTTAAGAGAGTTATTTAGTTAGATCCAGTGCTACTTGGAAGGGTACCCGTTTCCCATGTGACGTGAAAAGGAAGTCCAGTTTCCCATATCGATTTGAGCATTTAAAAAGAACGATATAACTTAAAAGTCACGGTTGAATGAGCCCTTTTCCAACTTCCTACGGTTATCCCTACGAGTTTCCGAACTTGCTCCTACGAACCTGAGCTTAACTGGGCAAGGTAGATGTCTAAAACCACGACACACAACGCACAGACATTACATCATGTTGAGATCAGAGTCTTGGGAGGAATTTCAAGCTGCATGCTTGGGCAGCCCTCAGAGGGTCTCTTGGGCCTGTGCCCACTTCATCAACCCTCTAACAAACATAGACATACAATACGCCTTTCGACTATCTGATGTCACTTTCTATGTGAATTAACTTTGACTTTCAGTCTCAAGGTGTATGCTCCACGTGTAAGTTTTTCGTATGTTATTTTGGTACTTGTTAATTATTCTGAATCCACCCGAATAGTGAAGTACGGTTAATCCTAATAAAATATACCAAAAAAAACAATGAAAATATAATAACTTAGAAACAAAAATACGGAAATTACAACAAATAATTGCGGAAAGAAAACCATAAGCGATATGAAAATTTGGGCTGAGTGAATTGTTGCTAAAACTAATGAATCCTGCGATATAAGTATCTTGTACTATCGTCAAAAGCTATTATACTATACTCTTTCAAGCTTAAATGTGCCACACAGAACAAAAGCTTTAAGATTTTTTCATTGTCTTTTCTTTAGGTCAGGTTTTATTAGTTCCAGAATAGATAACACTTACCACAGATTGGGCCTTTGAGAAACCATACTGACTCATTTCACTGGGTGTTGGGCTGGAAGATCTACAGCTTTTTCTACTTCTGCTAATCTTCGAAGCAGGAAAATCCTTTATTTTTTCTGCTAACTCAACTAACTTCCTCCGATATTCACTCCCATCTGTCTTAGACATCACAACTGAAAATAGGCAGAAGCAATTAGAAAAGTCACTATCTTTTGAAAGAAAGCACAAAAAGAACAAAAATAGTCATGTTTTTATTTAGTACTACTTAATTCTAATTTCACTCTTTGCTTTTCTTTGAAAAAGAAAAGCAAATTTTCAAATTCTTTGAAAAAGAAAAGCAAAAATGACTTTCTCTTCGGAAAATCATTTTTGAAGTAATTGCAAATACGAACAGAAAACAACAGAAAACAACAGAAATAACGAACAGAAATTACTCCGTATATGAAATGGGTTGTCCCCTCCGCAATCCCTCGCTCTTTACGCTAAAGCTTTTAATTGTTTTAAAAAGTAGGATTGTGGCAAAGAGTCAAACTTTAGCGTAAAGAGCGAGGGATTGCGGAGGGGACAACCCATTTCATATACGGAGTAATTTCTGTTCGTTTTAAGTTTTAATGTCGCTCCTTACTTTCAGTTAAAAAAACTAGTTTTTTTTTTTATTTAATTGCAAATAAAGACAGAGGTGGCCACTCTTCTTTTACGTACTAAAGGCCAAATCTCTCGCTGACCCAAACTACAAAGGTCAACATATTTTTCAGTCATGTATGGTTTGAGGAATACAATGTGAGCTTAAGACATTTTAATGTGGTAAAAGCTATAGGTTGAAGTCGATCGACATGCCACTGAGAGAAAGACTTTCTTAATATACATCTTTCTCAGCAGGAGAAATCAGGTCTTTATTGAGTAGGCTTCAACTAAAATTTATTGTATCATGTTGACTAATGGTGAAATTACCATTGCTTTGAGCTCAGATCATGCTGAGAACTGAACGTAAATCATAGTCCTTTTCAAGTGAATTCAAAAAGAAACTCACCATTATGAATTAGCCTACTACGAAAAAAATGGCTGCAGTTATTAATTGTTTGTAGTATTAAATTTCAAAGCTTTTATTAGCGGTAAATATCAAAGGTACTGAGCCTATTTGTTTAAATTAGACAATTAATATATTTGGTTAAGATATTTTGCCAAAACATGTTCTATGATATAACTTGGGAATATTCTTTTTTTACTATTTTATTGATATAGAAATGTTCATTTCGGGTTGGTTTTATGAAAAAAAAATCAACAAACAAAGGGGTTACACTCCTTCTTTTGCGGTCTTCCCACCCATATTACTGATAAAAATGAAGCTCAAATTCCTGACACGCAATTAACCTTGGAATATGTTCTTCATTATTTGTTTTTAGACAGAATTCTGGAAAGAGCGAATTAATGTCAGCTTTTGAAATCAGAAACATGTATAATGACGCTTGATTGGGTAATGTGACTACCATAAGTCTCGTAATTGTTATCTTGTCGTATACAAAAAAAGAATAAATAAAAAAAAAAATATACTCTTGAAATCAAGACACTGGGATGGATTCAGGTTTAGAATCGGATCAATCAAAATCTTTAGTGATTTACGACCAATCGTTCTATGTGATGACACTGATGGGGGGAGGGGAAAAGAAGACATACCGCCAAGGTTGTATTCAGCGGGAGGAAGCACCGGCTTTGAATCCCCTCCCAAACATTTATCCGACTCGTAGAAAAGCAACTAAAATGCATATAAACTAATTTTCATTGCGTTCTTAGTGTTTGTCCTTTTTTGTAAAACGAGCCCCCTTCCCACCGAAAAAAAAAATCCCGGATACAACCTTTATTACAAGTGCTAGCCATGCAAAATATGATTTTCGTTTTTTGAAAAATGAAGGACTGTATACCTCCGGTTCAGGATTTTCAACGATAGATGATTCAACAGTGTAATTTGTAAATTCGATTTAGTTTAATTCCTTGAGAGGTTTCAGATTTGTTTCTGAAATTCCTGAAAATTAATTTTTGTAATTACATACTGCTGTCTCTTTGAGCCTGGACAAAAATTGGTGTTTTCAAGTCAGTGTGAAGTCCCGAGCAGTGCGGCGGGAGCACCACTTTAGTTTTGTCCTTTTTTCCCTCTGCCGCTGGTCCCAGTTATTTGCGAGCAAGTTGTAAGGGTCTGGTCTTTGCAGTTTTGCTAAGAGTTTGGAGCCCTGGTCGAATTGATGAATATAAAATTATACTCTAGAGAGCTATATCTAATTCTTGCTAGTGGCCAAAAAGAGTTTCGGATCATCAAAGTATATTCTTAGAATAATCTTGAGAAAACCTTAGAGAATTGCATGCTGTGGAATGGCCAATGGCATTAAAATCGATTTTGGAACTAAGAGGGATACATTTTCTAGGTACTCCTTTAGGTACTAAGACACTCCTTTGAAAAACTGATGAAAGTTCACTGCATTAGTCTTTTTAATATAAAAATTTCCAGATAGAGACAACCCATTTTGAAAATTGCGAGTTGCTGGCAACTTCTTTATCGTGATAGACGTCAGAAAAAAATAGATAATGAATCCGTGAAAACAGCTAAGTTTTGATTTGTCAAAAATCAAAAGCTCCACATTCGCTGCAACAACGAGCGAAAAACAGAAAATGCGCCGGTGGCTCCTCCCTCTCACGCTCCATTCAACACAGCGTTTAGCACAAAGGTAGGCATGCTCCACCTTTATGAACCAAAAATACGCAAGAACCTTCAATCTGTATGATCAGGAAGTCAAAGTGAGCAGTGACCCCTTTAACATTCCCATCTCTTTCCTCCTACTGCCAATTCTTTGCAGACAAATGGGCATGTTGCACCTTTTTTGGACCAGTATCATCCAAAGATTTTCAATGTGTATGACCGAAGGACCAAAGTGGGCGGGTGGTATCATTAACAGTCCCTCCCGCCAGCATATACTCTTTTAGTAAAAGGGCAGGTATTTTGCACCTTGTTTACACAGATATTCATTTGGTATCATTGGAGAACTTAAGTGGATTATAGGCTCCTCAAGAAACCTGGCCAACTCCGCAGCACTTTGGTAAGCATTCTCAACATTTTTAAACCAGAACAGTGCAGCAAATTTCAGTCTGTATGACTAGAGGACCAAGATAGACCTGCGATCCCTTCAACATTACCCGTACCATCCACCTTAGCAGAAAAGTAGATGCTACACTCTTTTTAAAACGTTAGAAGATGTTTCATCTGTATTAGTACAGCCGAAAACTTGACTCAGGGCCCCTTGAAGCCCTCTCCTCCCTACCAGCTTTTAGAAGGAAGGCAGCAACTTCTTTAAAGCTGAATTATGCCAGGATTTCCAACCCGTTCGCCTATAAAGACACAAAGAGAAACGTAAACACCACCAATAACCCCTACCCGGCCCTAGCTAGACCATTGTCTAGTAGAATAGGAGGCATTCAGTACCTTGTTTGAACCACAGTCACGCATTAATGAACCAAATTGGGGTGGTAATCTCTTAAACAGCCCCCGTGTCATTTTAATTCCAACCTCTTTAAGAAGAAAAGTGGGTATTAGACAGATTATATTCAGTTTGAAGCGAAATTATGCAAGACATTTCTTTTTGTATTGTTTTCGGCACAAAATTGGCCACTTGCCCCTCTAGCACTCCCTCCTATCATGAATTTTCAGCAGTAAGATAGGCAGACTTTTTTTCACCAATCGGCATGAAACTTATGGAGAAAGTACCCTCGGCCAGTAAGTCATGAAAATGAGGCCTACTCAAGGTATGTGCTCTTATCCACCCCAGAAAATCCTAAATTTTCTTGAGTTTCTAGGCATTTCTTTTTCAAATTATCAAATGATTTTAATTTATATTATTTTGATTTATTTAATTAATAACTTTAATATAGACACCACCCCCACCCCAAAAAAGAAAATTATTCGCTCTCCAAAAAAAATCTTGGGTGCGTCATTGGTGTGCTTGGAAAAATCACCATATTTACTAGAAACTTATGGAGCAGGTGATTTTGCCCATGGGGACAGAGCAGATTGATTTTCAAAGGACGTCCACCACTTCTGATCCTAACCTACCTTCTCCACTAAATTGTCCAAATTCATTAAATATTTGGAAGGAGGGTACCAGAAGCCAAGGAAACCATCATTGAAGCATAATCATAACGTTAATATTAATGGTAAACACTTGTAATAATCACAACAACGAAAGTTGATCAGTCCAAAACTCGTGCCTGGGGCCTTGGGAGTGCCACTAATAAAATTTAAAAAAGGTGTGATGTATAGCTCATTAAGCATGGTAAAGAAGAAAGCCCACCTTTTAAAATAATGGTACATTAAAGACCACACTTATCAATATTTAAGAAACAAAATCGGACACGGAGCGGGTATTCAATGCAGTAATGACCAATTATTATCCTTTTCCCGAGGCCGTATGAATCTATCAATTCTGAACTAAATATGTACACTTTTAAAGTTAGGTATGGTTTATATATATATATATATATATATATATATATATATATATATATATATATATATATATATATATATGGGTAGTTCATAGAAATCCATAATATACAAGAGTAGCAACTAAAATTAATTTCTGGTGACAATTAATATTATAAATGGAACGAATTATATTGCAAACATTAGATGATTGGTGCTGCTCAGTATTACAATACTCATTAACTTCATCCTGAGGACGTACAACTTCATAGGTGGCATCCAGTTGGATGAGAGTCGTACTTTATTTGATGCAGACTTCGCAGACGATATAACGGCCTTTTCTTACTTAAGAGAGGAGCTTCAGTACAATATTAAATAAAAAAAAAAAACAAGTTTCTTGATCTGAAGTAAGGAGCGACATTAAAACTTAAAACGAACAGAAATTATTCCGTATATGAAAGGGGCTGTCCCCTCCTCAACGCCTCGGTCTTTACGCTAAAGTTTAATTCTTTGTCAAAACTCTACTTCTTAGTGTAATACAACCTTTAAATTAAAGAGCAGGGTGCTGAGGAGGGAACAGCCCATTTCATTTATAGAATAATTTCTGTTCATTTTATGTTTTAATGTCGCTCCTTACCAGACACGTATGCAGGAATTTTTTTCGGGGGGGGGGACCAGAACCTTCGAAACAGCAGACATAAAGTAGCACTTTTTTTATTTAGTAATGCAAAAAGCACGTATATTGGAAAATACAGATTAACTTTAATCTGTAATATTGTAGCGGATGGGGGGAAGAAGACTGAAGCCTCAAAAGTACGTTTTAGGCTCAGGTTATGTTCATAGCGATTTAGAACCAGTGTTTAATCTATTATATCCCACTGAAAGGGAAATTTTAGGGTTAACAGTGCAATACGGGTGCTGTTTGGGGGGTAGTTCTTCCATTGCAACAAGAGCTAAGAGCTCATATGGCACTTATGACAAGGCAAGAAGAGCTAAGCGGCAAGAGCTCATATGGTATGAGCTCTAATAAAATTCTAAGAATCAACAGATTGATTTAAAAGGAAAATCAGAGGCTTGATGCCGGCCAGGATTTAAAATAAGAGCTCTGAGTCACGATGTCCTTCTAAACATCAAAATTCATTAAGATCCGATCACCCACTCGTAAGTTATCAATACCTAATTTTTTTCAGTTTTTCCTCTCCCTTTAGCCCCCCGGATGGTCGAATCTGGGAAAACGACTTTATCAAGTCAATTTGTGCAGCTCCCTGACACGCCTACCAATTTTCATCGTTCTAGCACGTCCAGAAGCACCAAACTCGCCAAATCACTGAACCCCTCCTCCCAACTCCCCCAAAGAGAGCGAATCCAGTACGGTTACGTCAGTCACGTATCAAGGACATTTGCTTATTCTATCCACCAAAGCGTCATCCCGATTCCTCCACTCCAAGTGTTTTCCAAGATTTCTCACTCCAACTCCCCCCAATGTCAAAAGATCTGGTTGGGATTTGAAACAAGAGCTCTGAGACAGGAATTCCTTCTATATATCAAATTTCATTGAGATCCGATCACCTATTCGTAAGATAAAAATACCCCAATTTTCACATTTTCCAAGAATTCCGGTTTCCCCCTCCAACTCCCCCCAGTGTCACAGGATCTGGTTGGAATTTAAAATTAGAGCTTTAAAGCACAAGATCCTTCTAAATATCAAATTTCATTAAGATCTGGTCACCCTTTCGTAAGTTACAAATACCTGATTTTTCCAAATTACCTCCCCCCCCCAACTACAGCAAAGAGAGCAGATCCGGTCCGGTCATGTCAGTCACGTATCTTAGACAGGTTTTTATTCTTCCCATCCAGTTTCATCCTGATCCCTCCGCTCTAAGTATTTTCTAAGATTTCCGGTCCCCCCTAACTGCCCCCCAATGAAGCTGGATCCGGTTGAGATTTAAAATAAGAGATCTGAGTTACGAGGTCCTTCTAAATATGAAGTTTTATGAAAATCTGAACACTCCTTAGTAAGTTAAAAATACGTCATTTTTTCAGAATTAATCCCCCCCCCCCAATAGAGCGGATCTGTTCCAATTATGTAAATCACGTATCTAAGACTTCTGCTTATTTCTCCCACCAAGTTTCATCCCGATCTCTCCAATCTAAGCGTTTTCCATGATTTTAGGTTTTCCCCCCCTCCAAACTCCCCCCAATGTCACCAGATCCTGTCAGGATTTTAAATAAGAGCTTTGAGACACGATATCCTTCTAAATATCAACTTTCATTGAGATCTGATCACCCATTCGTAAGTTGAGAATACCTCATTTTTCTAATTTTTCAGAATTACCCCCCCCCCCTCCAACTACTCCAAAGAGAGCGGATCCGTTCCGGTTATGTCAATCATGTATCTAGGACTTGTGCTTATTTTTCCCAGTCTAAGTGTTTTCCAAGATTTTAGGTTCCCCCCTCCCAACTCCCCCCAATGTCACCAGATCCGGTCGAGATTTAAAACAACAGCTCTGAGACACGATATCCTTCCAAACATCAAATTTCATTAAGATCTGATTAACCGTTCGTAAGTTAAAAATACTTCATTTTTTCTTTTTACGCCAGCCAGATTTCATCGTCCTAGCTTACCTGGAAGTGCCTAAAGTAGCAAAAACGGGACCGACAGACTGACAGACCGACAGAATTTGCGATTGCTATAGGTCACTTGGTTAATATCAAGTGCCATAAAAACATAGATTTTAATGAAAAACGATAGTTACCAAAATTGATCCATTAAAAACTGTACTTTATCCTGAAAAGGGGGGGGGGATAAACGCCCTAATATCAAGGATAATTCTATTTTGCTGTGGAAAGCACTCTCTTTACAAAAAAAAAAATAAAAAAATAACAGTACAATTGCTAATTACTTCAAAGAGGGTAAAAAGTTAGACAGAAAATGGGTTAGTAATTGGGCAGTGAATTGACTGGATAATTGCATGCTGTAAAATCCCCCAAACAAGGCTTCAAACATGTATCTAGATTCTTAATAAATGTCCTACTTTTGCCAGAAATCCCAAGAAACCATGAGGAAATTACACATTTCACAAAATTTCGGGGGGGGAGCGGGCCCGAAGGCCCTCCCCTGCGTACGTGCCAGCTCCTTACTTTCAGTTTTAAAAAAAGTTGTTTTTTAATTTAATTTCTGAACGTTTTTCAACTAATACATATTCAAATTTGGCTCCCCGTACATGACAAATTAAAACAAAATTTTCATATTAATTATTCCGTATATGAAGGGTTTCCCCCTCCTCAATAAAGTTTGATTCTTTGTCAAAACTCTACTTCTTAGTGTAATAAAACCTTTAAATTAAAGAGCGGGGCGCTGAGGAGGGAACAGCCCCTTTCATATATAGAATAATTTCTGTTCATTTTATGTTTTAATGTCGCTCCTTACTTTCAGTTTTAAAAAAAGTTGTTTTTTAATTTAATTTCTGAACGTTTTTCAACTAATACAGATTCAAATTTGGCTCCTCGTACATGACAAATTAAAACAAAATTTTTATATTAATTATTTCGTATATGAAGGGTTTCCCCCTCCTCAATACCTTGCTCTATAGGCTAAAGCTTTTAGCACTTTTAAAAAAGCTTACTATTCTAATTAAACGACCCCTGCATTTCAGTAGCCGTTCTCAAAAAATTGAAACAAACAGTAAAACTTTAGCGTAAAGAGCAAGGTATTGAGGAAAACCCTTCATATACGGAAATATTTCTGTTCATTTTGAGTTTTAATGTTGTTCCTTACTTTCAGTTAGAAAAAACTTATTTATTTTTTATTTAATTTATATTCGTTTCCTCAAATAATGCAGGAAAATCTGACTTATCCTCCATGAAATATACTTCATGAAAAAAAACTTCACCAAGAAAATTTCAACTTTAGTTCAACTATACTGAACAAAATGGCTATCTAAAAATTTTGATCAGATAACTTTGAGAAATAAATAGAAGTGGGAGGACGGACAGTTGCCCTCCATTTTTTGTCACTTGAAAAGGGCACTAGAACTCTTTATTTTGGTTCGAATGCGCCCTCTCCCGACCTTGTAGGACCTCATTTCAATACAATCACCCCTGGAAAAAAAAATCAATAAACACGCATCCATCATCTGTCATCTGGCAAAAATGGCAAAATTCCACATTTTTATATATGGGAGCTTGGACCTTCTACAGTAGGGTTCTCAGGTATGCTGAATCTGATTGTGAGATTTCCATAAAGATTTCCTGAATTTTAGGGGGTTTTCCCCCCTATTCTGAAAATCAGACAAATTTCCTCAGGTACACTAAACTTGATGAATCCTATATATTTGGGATCAGGATAATAAGTTGATTCTTTTGATGTACCTATTGATATCAAAACTCCGTCTTTTATAGTTTCGCTTACTATTGAGCCGAGTCGCTCCTTATTTACATTTCGTTACAACGAGCTCTGGATAATGGAGATAAATGAGCTTTCGAAAGTATGTGAACGAATAGGTTTCGCAATAAGCACGCAAAAGACAAAAATCCTGCGCGATAACGTGAATAAGCTACCTGCTGAGCCGCTGACAGTTAAAACAAAGGGAATTGAAGAGGTAGAGATGTTTAGACATGTTAAGAGTCGTGAGCACCGATGGAAGCCCTGAGTATGAAATTCCCACACGTATCGCATGCGCAGTAAGCACCTTTGATATGTTAAGAAACGTTTGGAGAAGTGCCATTTTCTCTCAGAAGCTAAAATTGAGGCTTTTCAATACTAATGTCCTGTCAGTACTAATGTATTGTTCTGAAAGCTGGGCGCTGACAAAACAGCTAGAGAAAAGAATTCAAAGTTTTGAAATAACTATCTTTTACAGATTCTCGGAAACAACTCGACGGACAAAATATCCAACTCATTCATTAGAGAGAAGACTAAACAGCAACTCGTTTTTGATAAAGTCATAAGCATTCGTTGGCGATATTGGGGTCACATGGTTAGAATGGGCAGCAATCGCCTACATCATGATGTTGGTGTTGGACTCCTCCAGGAGTTCGACGGCGCGGACTACAGAAGGCTACACTTGAACGATGGCTAGAAAAAGACGCCGCGTTCTCAAAACCATCCCTTGATGAACTTTGGAAGAAGAAGCTGGAGAGGTCATCGTGGAGAGGCATCGTTGCCGCCTTATGCGCAAACGGGTGTGGGAAGTTCTAAGTAGAGTAAGTAAGTTAAGCTCATGAGAGGCAACGCAGTAGCGCTACCAATAGTAAAGGGTCATAAGAGTCCATTGTATTATAATTTTTTTCCCCAGAGACACTTCATATGGAAGGGGAGCTAGTATAAAATTTGGAGGGGCTCATTTAATTGGAAATTGAAAGTCCTAATATCCTTTTTAAGAGTCAAAAAGGATCGGAGGGCAACCAGCCCCCCTTCCAAGCCTTTCCCTCCAAATGCATCTGCTGAAAATTTGAAATTGTCATTTTGTTCAAAATAGTACAAAGGTCTAATAACTATCTTTCCGGGTTAACAATACTCCCATATCCCCCGGGCAAGGGCTACAAGTTATTCAAGCTGCCTATTGTCAACATATAAGTCAACATATATATTGTCAACATATTGTCAACAACATATATCTAATTGGGCTTAGGGTATTAAGCTAATACTTTAAGGAAACTTTAAGAGGGATGCCGAACACAACCAATCAATGTACTTGTCGGTTGTCAAAAGGAAACATCAACAATATTTAAGGAACGGCTGAGGTGTTACTAAGTTGAAGTGAACAAGGGGAAGAGAGGGGACAGCCCCATCGTTTGCGGGGTAATTTCAGTCCGTTTAAATTTTTGATGTTTCTCTTTACTTTCAGTTGAAAAAAACTATTTTTTATTTATTTAATTAGGGGTATTAAAACGGAAGATATCACATGAAGGCAAAACTTACTCACGGTACTTGTCGGTGATTGGAAACGCATTCAAGAATTACGCTCTGTAAGACAAAACCTGTTTGCCTGTGTTCAGTTTTCAATGCATAGTAAAAAAAAGGATACTGTCTAGCCATGAGTGTTGAACTGAAGATTTGGGATTTGACAAGGACTGAAAAAGAGGTGATTAAATTTTTCCAGAACAATAATCTAACTTAATTTTTAGTTCCCATTTTTCTGTTAATAAAGTATTGTATTTTCATCATATTTTGGTATATTTCATTAGGATTAACTATAAGGGAAACTGATTTTTGTTTTACAATACACAGCGTAATTCTTGAGTGTGTTTACAGTAATCGACAGGTACCTTACTAAATTTTTTTATGTTTTTGTTATTCCAAAAGTTTAGGGATAATAGGGATTTCACTTGCCGAGTCGAACTGGTCGGTAGTAAAAAACATTTCCGACGCGTTAACAAATTGCTACGGATAATTTTGCAATTTTACTGACTACAGTACCCAGTAGGCTACCTCTGACGTTCCTACATAGCCCACCTATGGGGTACAATCTTAAAAAACGTAGATTTTTTTGATGCCAGACATAGACCACCGAAATATAAACCATCGCATCGTAACTATGATATAAAAGCCGGCATTTTCCTACAATTATAGTACCCAAACATTTCGTGTATGGCCCACAAAGCAATTTCCGTTTGTTGTAAAAAGACGGCTTCTGTGAAGAGGAAATGTGAATAATCTGATGGACAACACAGGATAATTGTAATGGATTAGCAGGCAAGCTAAAAATGCCTTTGTGTGGTTACTAGTGATGAAGAACAGGAAGTTCATTCTGGAGAAAAATCGTCGCCTTTTCGAGCAAGTTTAACTGATCAAACAATTCGTGGCAGTAAACTGCCAGAAGGAGCAATTCGGCTTAACAGTAGACGACAGTAAAACAAAAAGGATTCTGGAAACAAAACTTGTATCAAAAACTTCGACTTTCCATGGTGATTCCAAATCCATATATATAAAAATAAGTTGTTTGTCTGTTTGTCCACTGACGTCATTATAAGGATTGAGCTGTATGTCGTCATGAAGTTAGTCATCATATACAAATTCAAAAACGAATGTATTCAAGCCGAAGTAGCTGAGTTGGTAAAGCGTTATGTTCCAGGTTCTAGGTCCGAGATGTTCCAGGTTCGAACCTTGGCTTTAGCATTAATACAAAAAAAGAAAAAAAACTAAAAAAGGTAGAAACTACAAAAAAAAACTAAAAAGAGTAAACTAAAAAACCAAAAAAGCTAAAAAAACCTAAAAAACTAAAAAAAAGGTAAAAAACTAAAAACTAAAAAAGAAAAAAAACTAAAAAAAAACTAAAAAAAGGTAAAAACTACAAAAAAAATAAAAAGAAAAAAAATAAAAACTAAAAAAACTAAAAAAAAGGAAAAAACTGAAAAATAAAGGAGAAAAAGAAAACTAAAAACCGGGACACAGGGAATATAAATGACGACCGGGACACTCAAAGAGAAATTACAGACTGGAACACTGGGACACAAATGACGACCGGGATACTGGGAATATAAATGACGACCGGGACACAGGGACACAACTACAAGGGGGACGCCGGGGGCACAGGGGGATATATAAATGACGACGGGGACACGGGGAATGTTCGATTAGCAATCACCATCAACAAAGCTCAAGGGCAATCATTAGAATAATGAGGTATAGATCTGAATACGGATTGTTTTTCCCATGGACAATTTTATGTTCCATGTTCAAGAGTCGGTAAACCTGACAATCTATTTATATGCACAGACAATAGGACATCGAAGAATGTTGTATATTTGCAAGTTTTACGTAGTTAAAAACATATATAGATATCTATCTATATTCACAGGTGGGACACAGGGACACAACTAAAATGGCGCGTAACAACTTCCGTGCACGGGGGGCCTTGGGGGGAGGGGGCGCGAAGTGCCCCCACCAACTAGGTGTTGGAGTGGCGCGAATGATGGCGTGGCGGTGTTGGAAGAATGTTGTATATTTGCAAGTTTTATGTAGTTAAAAACATATATATATATATATATATATATATATATATATATATATATATATATATATATATATATATATATATATATATATATATATATATATCTATATTCACAGGTGGGACACAGGGACACAACTACAATGGCGCGTAACAACTTACGCGCACAGGGGGCCTTGGGGGGGAGGGGGCGCGAAGCGCCCCCTCCAACTAGGTGTTGGAGTGGCGCGAAGCGTCACCCCAACAGCTAGTACCATATAAAATTCACCAATTTTAAAGTTAACCATCAAAAGCCACGGGTCTATATATATATATATATATATATATATATATATATATATATATATATATATATATATATATATATATATATATATATATATATATAAATATATATATATATATATATATATATATATATATATATATATATATATATATATATATATATATATATATATATATATATATATATATATATATATATATATAAATGTATATATATATATATATATATATATATATATATATATATATATATATGTATGTATATATATATATATATATATATATATATATATATATATATATATATATGTATATATATATATATATATATATATATATATATATATATATATATATATATATATATATATATATATATATATATATATTATATGGTACTTGTCTGTTAAACGGACCGCACTCAAGAAGTGAAGTTAGGTTAATGCTAATGAAATATGCCAAAGACATGGTTGTTAATATAATACTTGTTTATTTTTCATTGTTTTCTTATAATAATGCTAGAGAATCCTGCGCCCTTGTCATTAAATTTTTATTCCCCCATGACAGATTCCTCCCAGGAAAGATCCTCCAACATAGCCCCCTCTCCTCAGCCCCACCCCCAAACAAAATAAAATCCCCCTAAAGTATTTTTAGAACCCCTCATATGCGTAATAATCTCTGTCCGTTTAGGTTTCAATGCTACTCTTTACTTTCAATTGAAAAAAATTTCCATGTTTATTTTTTCATTGTTTTTTTTATAGTAATTTTATAAAATCCTGCGCCCTTTTCATTTAATTTCTGTTCCCCCATGACATATTTCTCCAAGGAAAGATCCTCCCACATAGCCCCCTTTCCTCAACCCCAGCCCAAAACCAAAAAAAAATCCCCTGAAAACGTCTGTACACTTCCCAATAACCATTACTATATGTAAACACTGGTCAAAGTTTGTAACTTGCAGCCCCTCCCCCAGGGATTGAGGGGGAGTAAGTCATCCTCAAAGACATAGTTATTATGGTTTTCGACTATGCTGAACAAAATGGATATCTCAAAATTTTGATCGTTGACTTTGGGAAAAAATGAGCGTGGGAGGGGGCCTAGATGCCTTCCCATTTTTTGGTCACTTAAAAAGGGCACTAGAACTTTTCATTTCCGTTAGAATGAGCCCTCTTGCGACATTCTAGGACCACTTGGTCGATACGACGACCCCTGGGAAAAAAAAAACAAAGAAACAAACAAACAAACAAATAAACATGCACCCGTGATTTGTCTTCTGGCAAAAAATACAAAATTCCACATTTTTGTAGATAGGAGCTTGAAACTTCTACAGTAGGATTCTCTGATACGCTGAATCTGATGGTGTCATTTTCGTTAAGATCCTACGACTTTTAGTGGGTGTTTCCCCCTATTTTCCTAAATAAGGCAAATTTTCTCAGGCTCGTAACTTTTGATGGGTAAGACTAAACTTGATGAAACTTATATATTTAAAATCAGCATTAAAATGCGATTCTTTGGATGTAGCTATTGATATCAAAATTCAATTTTTTAGAGTTTTGGTTACTATTGAGCCGGGTCGCTCCTTACTACAGATCGTTACCACGAACTGTTTGATACTTAATAAAAATATAGGCTATATACATCGTAGTTTTCTCATTCAAAATAAGCATATCATAACCGATGGAAGATCGGAAACGCTATTAAAAACAAACTTTTTTTTTTCATATGAAATTGAAAAGCGATATCATAACCTAAAAGAAATGAAATTATTTGTATGTGAGGGGGCCTTCATCTTCTTAGACCCGCGTTTTTTGTGCTAAATTTTAACTCTTTGTTCTAATTCTTTAAGAAGAACTATTCAAACACAGGAGTGGTTAAAATTGGATAAGAGTTGTTTTTAAAATCCTATAAAACACTACTGTAAATGGCTGGGATTTGAGGTGGGGCTTCCCCTTGATATGCAGAATCATTTCTGTTGGCTGTTGAGTGTTAATATCGCTCTTTTCTTTTATATAAGAAATAACTGTTTTTTCTTTTTAATTAATAGCGTTTTATATTCAAATTATCAAATAAAAACTGTTTTTTATCATTTGTCCCTATTGCATTTTTTTTATTATTGCTCCTCCCCTCCCCCTGAAAATATTCCTGCGTACCTGTTTGGATAAGGGGCACTAAATTATTTAGTGATTTAAAGCGTAAACTTTTTAACCAAATACTTCAAAATACCACATAAAATTCGAAATTTTGTCAGGAAACAACAGTAAATCACCTAAAAAGGACTGAGCGAAACAAGGAAAACAAAAAACCTATATCCTTCTTTTTGTTTAAAATTTATCTGAGCCGTCTGTTAACTTTTCCCTCACGTTCTGGTATAATGTGGGTACAAAAATACCATCATAAAATATTCGCCCGTCATAAGAATACCTGTTTCTGTCAAATTGTGTATTATTTATATGGGTCTGGATAGGGTCTTCGTTAAAAAGGCTACAACTGCTATACAAAGCGAAGGAAGTAGTAAACGGTTACCTGAATTAAGCAGACTAAACTAGTTTTTTTTAACTGAAAGTAAGGAGCGACATTAAGACTTGTAACGAACAGAAATTACTCCATGTATGAAAGAGGTTGTTCCCTTCTTAACGCCCCGCTCTTTACGCTAAAGTTTGACTCTTTCCCTCAATTCTACTTTATTAAACAGTAAAAAACTTTAGCGTAAAGAGCGGGGCGTTGAGAGGGGAACAGCCCCTTTCATACACGGAGTAATTTCTGTTCGTTTTAAGTCTTAATGTCGCGCCTTACTTTCAGTTAAAAAAAAACTAGTTTTTTTTATTTAATTTCTGAACGTTTTTGAATTAATGCATGTTTGATTTTGGCTCTCCGCACATAAATTATTAAATGAAATTTGCATATTAATTCTTTTTTTGGCTAAATGGCTCTCTCTTAGTTTTGATCAGACGATTTTGAGAAAAAAGGGGTGGGGGAGGAGGCCTAGTTGCCCTCCGATTTTTTGGTTACTTGAAAAGGCAACTAGAACTTTTAATTTTTAACGAACGTTTTTATTAGTAAATAATATGTAACTGTAAAAAATATTTATTAGCAAAAAATATGCTTACATATTCAGTTGAATATGTAAAAAATATTCAACTGAAAGTACTATTACTTTCAGTTGAAAAAACTTTTCATATTTATTTTTTCATTATTTTTTTTCTAATAATGCTAGAAAATCCTGTACCCCCATCATTGAATTTCTCTTCCCCCGTGACATATTCCTCAAAGGAAAGATCCTCCCATATAGCCCCCTCCCCTCACCCCCCCCCAAACCAAAATAAACCCCTTGAAAAACATCATTACACTTCCCAATAACCATTGCTGTATGTAAACACTGGTCAAAGTTTGTAACTTGCAGCCCCTCCCATGGGGATTGTGGGGGGGAGGGTAAGTCATCCCAAAGACGTAGTTCTTATGGTTTTCGACTATGTTGAACAAAATGGCTATCTCAAAATTTTGATCCGTTGATTTTGGGGAAAAATGAGCGTGGGAGGGGGCCTAGGTGCCCTCCAATTTTTTGGTCACTTAAAAAGGGCACTAGAACTTTTCATTTCCGTTAGAATGAGCCCTCTTGCGACATTCTAGGACCACTTTGTCGATACGATGACCCCTGGGGAAAAGAAAAAGAAAAAAGAAGAAAAAAAAAAACCAAATAAACACGCACTCGTGATCGGTCTTCTGGTAAAAAATACGAAGTTCCACATTTTTGTAGATAGCACCTTGAAACTTTTACAGTAGAGTTTTCTGATACGCTGAATTCGATGGTGTGACTTTCGTTAAGATTCTATGACTTTTAGGGGGGGGGTCCCCTATTTTCCAAAATAAGGCAAATTTTCTCAGGCTCGTAGCTTTTGATGACAAAGACTAAATTTGATGAAACTTATATATTTAAAATCAGCATAAAAATCCGATTCTTTTGATGTATCTTTTAGTATCAAAATTCCGCTTTTAGAGTTTCGTTTACTATTGAGGCGGGTCGCTCCTTACTACAGTTAGTTACCACGAACTGTTTGATTTTGGGGGGATTGTTATGCGGGAGGATCTTTCCATGGAGGAATTTTTCATGGGGAAAAGAATTTTCCATGAAGGGAGCGCCAGATTTCCCAGCATTATTAAAAAAAACGATCAGAAATAAAATAAAAAACAAGTTTTTTCAACTGAAAGTAAGGAGCAACATCAAAACTTAAAACGAACAGAAATGATTACGTATACGAGGGGGTTCGCCCCCTCGTCAATACCTCGCTCTTTCCGCTAACATTTCTTAGTATTTTCAAAAGAACTATTTATTCTAATAAAACGGCCTTTGTGATTCAGGTGTCAGTCATTCTTAAAGAATTAGAACAAAATTCCAACTTTAGCGTAAAGAGTAAGGTATTGACGAGGGGTCAAACCCCCTCATATACGTAACAATTTCTGTTCGTTTTAAATTTTAATGTTGCTCCTTACTTTCAGTTTTAAAAAACTTTCTTTTTTTTAATAGCCCTAGAAAGCGGGATTGAACCATATTTTTCGTGCAGCTCACTGTTCGAGATACGGTCAGTCAGTCGGATACCCGAAACAATCCGTGGGCAATTTGTTGGAAAACATCTAGCAAATCATCCTCTGTTTTTCGGGGCGCCCACGATTCTTACGATAATGCATTTTACTGTATTATACTTTACTGTATTTATACTTAGCCCAAAGACTCATTGGCATGTAAAGAAGGGGGAAGACAAACGAGTCAATTACTCAGAGAAGAAAAAACAAAAAATTAAAATAATCATTTACTCACAGAGAGAAGAGCAAAAAGGTGAAGAAAAGAAATATAAATAAAATAAAAACTACAAAAAAATAATAATAAATATATAAGACAAATAGAGAAATAAATAGATAAAAATACCTTCTAAGAAGCCAAAGAGTTTAACATTTTTTTGAAGAAACCGAATGAGTGGCACCTTCAAGCTGATTCAGGCAACTTATTCCATTTAATATGACTCGCAATTAAAGGATTAAAATCTGCTACACAAGGAGTAAAAGTAACTTGAGTATGATTTTTTGTATTGCAGATATTATAATTGTTCTGATCAGAGGTAAAAGATGGCGGAACACTTAGGGGCCGGGGGAGGTCACCATAAAGCTGAGGAAAAGTAAAACATGCACAGGAAAGAATATACAGTGACTCTAGATCAAGTAATGGGATAACTCAAGAACGATTAGTTTCCTGAATACGGTTTCTAGCTTCACTGTAAAGCTTAGAAAAGTGGTTTTAACGAAGAAGGAAAGGTTGACATCCATACTATTGGACAGTAAGAAACGTAAGATTGATCAGTAAGATTGGATCAAGCAGTGAAAAAGGATTTTCACAATTGATCCGGGAAAAGTATGTTTAAGTTTCCTTAAAATACCGAGACTCCTGCATATTTTCATTTTAATCAAATCAATGTGACGCTTGAAAGACAGGTTTCCATCAACAACAATGCCCAAAAAACGAACATATCGATCTTAAGATCTATGGATTATCCCATTTGGCTGGTGAATTTCAGATAACTGGGGATAAACCTGAGAAACACGCGAAAAAATCAAATCAGAACCCAACTTCACCACTGCCATCACTGCAGCTTTCAATAGTCTAATCTTGGTTCGAAAACTTATCTTCCTGTTCTTCCAAACTTTGTTTCAACTGTGAAAAGAACACTCTGGGCCTTGACGATTCTACTTTTAACATCTTCACTGCACCCACCGTCTTTACTAATATTACTACCAAGTAGGCGAAGGTGAAGCTGTTCATTTGATTGATCTTCTCGTTACCCAACATCACGTTTTCACCTTCACTTATTCCTAGCCTTAACGACTTAGTATATATAATATATATAGCAAAAATAAAACACCGAAAAAACTAGTGACTCGTATGAAACATTGTAAAAATACGTGAAAAACAATAAACATGAAAATTTAAGTAAAAATTGACTAAAGGCCCTGGACGCTTTCAACGACTTCTGGCCCATAGTCTTTCTATACGTTCACGATGTATCTTTGATTCCATACATCTTCCGTATAATTCACCTAATTTTTGCATTTTTCTTCAGAAGTGTGTCCTCCTGAAATGAGACACCTTCTAACATAAATTTCTTGTGCCGTCCAAGTTCCCCTCCCTCTGCGTGTGGGCCTGAATTCGGATTTTTGATAGAATGTACACAAACTTCGTATTTGTAAAAATATAGCGGAGCAACACACAAGTACACAAGACAAATGGGAACAAGAAATGTTATAAACAAACGATTGAGATGGAAAGTCATGAATATAATACACCACAAATTATGTACCGGGAACGATTAGCAATATAAACTTAGAATAGGATTTAATACAAAAATCAAACTTAAATTCCGGATTTCTTCTTCAAACCAAATAAAAATGACAACAAAGAATGAACCCAGCATCAAAAATGTCATGATAATAAGAACGATTCTTTATCCAGTGTCACCGAAAGATTGAACGGAATTTCAAAACTAGATAATCTATTGAATTTGTCATTTATGCAAGTAACTCCTGTTTTGAACCTTGCCAGAATTTACCGACCGTAAAACTGAGATCGAAAAGTGTCAATACTGAAATATCTAGATATTTGACAAAATACCTGCGGCCTAAGAACCACCAACGCGCGCTTTAATTGCTTAAATATATTGTTCCTATTTTCAGTACTGGCGCCATTGATAGCAACATTTTTGAATTAGAGGGTAGTTTATAGAAAAATGGGTAATAATTTGAAGCCACCCAAAAACAGAATTGGACAAACAATTAGTCAAAAACAGAACTTGGAATTTCGCTTGGAGCTCTCTGTGAAGTCGAAACCAGTATCGTCAGGAGAGGAAAAATTAGCAAGAGGACGTTAATTCAGAACCTAGGCATATTTCGAGGGCGGAGGAGCAAAATTTTTGAAACATGTGAATCGCAAAATATTATGGACAGTATTGTAGAGAAAACCATGAGCTGAACGAGGGAATATACCTAGGAGAAGGGAGAAGGGGCAAGTGACTAAATAGGCAGGGCGAAGGGAAGGAAGTTTACCATCTTCTTTCAGAACCCTGCCATACAATCACTTTTTAAAACATTTTTAGACACAGAACTAAATTTGCTAAGGGAGAAAACTGTCCAATATTTCACCAAACTACGTCCATTCTTTCTACATGATGTCGAGACCCCTTTACCCTCCATACATACATGTCCATTTTTTTACATAAGTTTCTAGCTCTCACTAGAACCGATTTCCTTTAAAAGCAGATAAAGACTGAAAATTACGGTATAAACGTGTATTTATTCAACTTATTTTGTTGATTCTGGACAACCTCCTAAAGGTAACCATTAAAGGTTCACCCATTATCCTTTAGTCACTCGCTTCTTCACTGCAAATTAGAACTGAGTTAATAAAATATGTTCCATTTAAATATGCTTTTTAAAATTTCTCTAATGGAAAACGATAGTGTTCCATTACGACAGGTTCGATAGTGTTCATCCGTTTCTCTTGCATATAAGCATTTGGCATGGGCTATAATAATCTATCAAACAGTTCGTGGTACCGAATTGTAAGTAAGGAAAAACTCAGACCAATAGTAACTAAAACTCTAAAAAATGGAATTTTGACATCAATAGATACATAAAAAGAAGTGACTTTTCATGTTGATTCCAAATAAATAAAAAAAATTAAGTTTAATGTTATCGGTTAAGACCTTCGAGCCTGAAAAAAATTGTCCCATTTAAAAAAAAGGGGGTGGGAAACACACTCAAAAAAGTCAACAAACGTTAATGCAAATCGCACCGTCAAGATTCAGCGCATCAGAAAACCGAAATGCAGAGGTTGCAAGCTCATCTGCATAAATGCGGGATTCTGCATTCTTTTGCCAGAAGAAAGTTCACGGATGCGTGTTTATTTGTTTTTTTTTAGTTGTTGTTTTTTTCTTAGGGATAATTGAATCGTTCCAATGGTCTTAAAAGATGGGGAGACGGCTCATTCAAACGGAAATTAGAAGTTCTATTGCCCTTTTCAAGCGACTAAAAAGATTGGAGGGCAACAATTCCCCTTCCCATCGCTTTTTCCCAAGTCATCCGTTAAAAACTTTAATGTAGCCATTTTGATCAGCATAGTCGACAGATCCAATAACTAGGCCTTTGGGGATGACATGAATCCCCACATTCCCTGGGGAAAGGGCTGTAAGTTATGAAATTTGCTATAGGAAAGTTATACATATTTTTTATATTTGTTATAGGAAATGTATTTGTTATAGGAAAGTCTACAGGCATTTTTTGGGAATGGGGGGGAATTTTCTACGGGAGGAGATTTTTCAAAGGGAGAATTCCATAGGAAGGAAAGAATTCGAGAGGGCACTTTCCAGAGTAATGGTCCTAGAAGATGGGGAGATCTCTCATTCAAGCGATAATTAAAAGTTCTACTGCCCTTTTCAAGTAACCAAAAAGATTGGATGGCAACTAGCCCCCTTTCCAGTCCTTTTTTTCCAAGTCGACCGATAAACATTTGTAAGGTTGCCATTTTGTTCAGCATAGTCAATAGGTCGAATAGCTAGGCCGCTGGGGATGACATGAGTCCCCAAAGCCCCTGGGGAAAGGGCTGTAAGTTATGAAGTTCGTCCATTGTAGCATTTGTTAATGGAAAGTGTTATAGGCATTATTTGGGGGGGGGGGGACTTTTCTACGGGAGGAGATTTTTCACAGGGAGAATTTTCCATAGGAAGGAAGGAATTCGAAAGCGAAATTTTCACGACAATGATCCTAGAAGATCGGGAGACGGAATCAAAAGAAATCAAACGAAAATCAAAATTGCGGATTTGGTTGCGGAAGACGCAATCAAACGAAAATCAAAAGTTTTACTGCCCTTTTCAAAAAATACGGTCGTTATTTTAAATGTAAGAAAAATTTTCCAGGGAAAATTGTTGGAGAAGGAGGATTCCATGGGGGAGTTATGGGGGAGGATTTTCCGCATGGGAGGTATTTTCATTGGGGGGGGATTTCACTGGAGGAGAATTGTCCTTGGAAGGAATTTTCCACGAAGAAATTTCGAATATTTCCTATTTAAATATACAATCGTTATTCCGGGGAAATTTCCTGGGGGGATATGCACAATGTCTTAAATACCTAATCTCAGAGTCAAGAACTCAGAAATATTACAAGTCAAGGAATATGAATGGAATTGATCATTAGCTTCATTCCTAAACACAAATTAAGCTATTCATCTCTACTCAGAAACTCATTAATTTTGTCTCATGACAGACGCTAGATAGACAAAAAGCGAAAAATCATCGGAAGCGAAAGATTTCTTTAAAAAAAGATAGAAAATTGTGTTTCATTTCGTCGAAACGAGAATAGAGAACATAGCGACGCTTTTGCTCATACTTTGGCTCGAAGATGGAAAAGAGGGCTGCAGAATATATTCCAGTGTAATACATGTATGTAAAAATTCCTGTTCAAGGTTGTTGTTGTCAAGGTTTCGATCAGACGGGTAAGAAGAGTAAGGTGTCTGGAACGAATATTTCCGTACTTTTATATACTCATTAGTCTTATTTGTAATAGCCTTCCGATACAAGGCAATTTAAGTTTGAAAGAATAAATATGAAAGGGCATTTTCAGTTGCGGATTTCCGGCCAGAAAATATCCTGCCTAGAATATGCCTCGTCAATGTTTGCCTAAACCCACAACTTCACATAATTTTAGTAGCAGATGTTGTGGTGCATAAGCGGTAATACCGTCAACTAAATCTGCGAGTTGTAGGGTCAGGACCGGAGCATGGGTAGCTTTGCAAGCAATTAATAAAACACCGTGAGAATACTTTCTTGCTCTATAAATACAAAATTTAAGAAGTGGTAAGTTGTGAGATTCTTTTTCGTTCTCAGTAAAGTAATTACTTCTATTCATTGGAAGAATTGCAGGCGGTAAATATAAATATTTGTTTTTAAACTTGCGCAATTAAGTTGTGCTAGCTTCAGGCTACTTCAGTTTATATGCATTGGTTCATAAAGCTTAGCACATCGTTTCCATAAAACTTGTTTTGCTGAATTGACATTTTCACCGTCGTGAAGCCATCAGGGGCGGGTCTAGGGCAAAATCTTAAGGGGATGTGACAAAGGCGCCAATAAGCAAAATCTCGAGGGGAGGCAATGTGACAAGGGTGCCGACAATTGACCAAATTGAGAAATTTATTTTCAAAATAGTGAAAAACGGAAAAAACAAGGAATGAGGGCGCCAGAAAAAATCTTGGGTGAGGGGCAGAGTCTCTCCTCGTCCCCCCCCCCCCCGGATCTGCCAGTGCAGACATTGAAACTCCATAAAATTGAATGGAAAAACTGGAAAAGCCTTATTTCTGTCCATTGGGTTTTTACCAGTTTCTCATTTATGCAATTTCTGTGAAACATTCTGTACGAGAAGACTTTAGACAAATAAACCTTTAATGTGGTGAGATAGAAAGAAATAGAAGCATTTTATGAAAGTTAAAAACATTTCCAAAATGAAATTTTCCAAAGAAAATTAATTGTCGGACCTCTCTTACGGAAGGAGTAGTCATAGAACTTTCAATGGAGGGGGGGGGGGGTAATTTGAACATAAAATTAAAAACTCTAGCACCCTTTTTAAGAGCTGCAAGTGATTAACGACAACCAGCACCCCTCCCGTGCTTTGTTTAGCTGCCTCCTTCGAATGCATAAGGACATTCGATCGAGATTTTGAGACAGCCATTTGTTCAGAATAGTCAAATTATTTAAGAAATATGCTTCCAGGGATCCCATGACCCCTCAGAGCAGCTGGGACAGGAGCGGTAAAATATACAAGCTTCCTATTTTATTCTTGAGATTTTTTTTTTTATCAAGTTCATGGTAACGAACTGTAAGTAAGAAATGACCCGGCTCAATAATAACTGAAATTATAAAAAAAACGGAATTTTTATATCAATAGATGCATCAGATGAATTGGACTTTTATGATGATTTCAAATATATAAGTTTCATCAAGTTTAGTCTTCCTCATCAAAAGTTAAAAACCTGAGGAAATTTGTCTTATTTTGCAAAAAGGGGAAAACACCCCCTAAAAGTCATAGAATCTTAATGTACATCACTGGAGGTTTCAAGCTACTATCTGCATAAATGTATTTTTTTTTTTTGCCTGAAAAAAGATCACGGATGCGTGTTTATTTTATTTATTTTTATTTATTTTTTCCCAGAGGTGATCGTATCGACTCAGGGTCCTAGAATATTGCAAGAGGGCTCGTTCGAACGGAAATTAAAAGTTCTAGTGCTCTTTTTAAGTGATCAAAAAAATTGGAAGGCAACTAGGCCCCCTCCCACGCTCATTTTTTCCCAAAGTCACCTGATGAAAACTTTGAGATAGCAATTTTATTCAGCATAGTCAAAAAGTCTAATAACTATGTCTTCGAGGATGACTTAATTCCCCACAGACCCGGGAGAAGGGCTGCAAGTTGTGAACTTTGCCCAATGTTTGTATATAGTATTTATTATTGGGAAGTATACAGACGTTTTCGGGGGGATTTTTTTGGTGGGGGTCGAGGGAGGGGGTCACGTGGGAGTATCTTTCCATGTGGGATTTTGTGAACTTTGCCCAATGTTTGTATATAGTATTTATTATTGGGAAGTATACAGACGTTTTTGGGGAGATTTTTTGGTGGGGGTCGAGGGAGGGGGTCACGTGGGAGTATCTTTCCATGTGGGAATTTTTCATGGGGGAAGGGAATTTTCCATGAAGGGGACACCGGATTTCCCAGCATTATTTAAAAAACGATCAGAAATTAAATTTAAAAAACAAGGTTTTTCAACTGAACGTAAGGAGTAACATTAAAACTTAAAATTAACGGAAATTATTATGTATATGAGGGTTTCACCCTATCGTCAATACCTCGCTTTTTACACTAAAGTTTTTTTAATACTTGCAAGGAGCTATTTATTCTAATTAAATGAACTTTTTGATTCAGGGGTCATTCTTAAAGAATTGGAGCGAATTCCTAATTTTAGCGTAGAAAGTGAGATATTGACGATGGGGCAAACCCTCAGATACATAATAATTTCTGTTCGTTGTAAGTTTTAATGTTGCTCCTTACTTTCAGTTGAAAAAACTTGTTTTTTAAATTTAATAGAAAACAGGGGCAAGTTTGAACCTGGGTGTCCGATCACTTCAAAGCTTTGGGGGATAACTCTCTGGGTTTAAAGGACCAAAATTGTGTCGTTAGAGAGAGGGGGTGGGTTAGGTGGTCGAAAAATGGGCCAAAGACTTTTTTCTCTTAATTTGTTGTATTTCGAGTGAGCTCTAGAGGGGCATAGGAAAATTAAAAGACGCTATGTGCATCCAGTTTTTCAACATACTGTGTCTGCTGTATCTTGGGAACGCCTTGGGAATAGAACTGAAGCTATCAGATACTTTTGGCCAAAGGAAAGGGGAGGGAAAGGAAATTCAAAATTGACTTTGGGGAAAGCAGAGGGAGCTAAACAATTTTTGTCTCTAATTTATACAAAAAAAAATACGCTTTTACAGTGTAAGCTCCACTGAGACTCATAATCAATGCGTGGTTAAGTAGTAAGATAAATCAAAAGACATTGTGTTCTGCCAGGTTGTAAAAAAGGCACACCTACAAAATCTTAGAAACAGCTAAGAGAGTATTAAACTTTCAAAGAATGTTGAGCGGGGTCTTGAACTGAATCAAAAGACACTGTGGGCATCCAGATTATCGAAATAGCATATACGTAATATCCTGAGGACAGATATTAACGGCTCAAGTGATCAAAATGTGACTCTGAGGGATCATTGGAGGGGGTCAAGCCGATTTTAGATTTTGACTTGGAGAGGGGGAGTGAACTGAAATATATTACGTATATCCAGCTCATATAAACAGTGCGTCTACAAAAACTAGGGAACGGTGTGAGAATGAAGTTGAGACTTCAGGTATTGTAAAAGGGGAGGAAAATAATGGGACAAAGGAAATTGAAACTTAGTGTTGGAAGAGGAGAAACAGGCTAAGCATGACTTATCCAATTCAGATAAAACTATCCTTTGCATTATAAGCTCATATAAGATTTGTAATTCATGGAGAGTAAAATACCAAGAAAAATCAAAAGACACCAAGCGCTGCTGGGCTGTCAAAATAGCATACATGCAATATTTCAGGAACGTCGGAGTGTATTAAGCTGAAATTCTCACGGAATGCTGATCGGGGCAAGTGGATTGGATTAGGATAGTGGAAAAAGGAGAGCTAATCAAAGCACATTACATGCATCAAATTTATAAAGTTACCATATCTAAAATATCCTATGAACGGAAATGGGTAACAAAATTGGAAATTTGAAGTCCTATCACCCTCTTCAAAACTTGAAGTGATTGAGGGGGCAACGAACCCTTCCCTTCCATCTATCCCCAATAAACCCCAAGACATCTGATTGAAATTTTGAGATAACCATTTTGTTGTGAATAGTTAAACGGTTCGTGGCTCCACAGCTGACATGAACCTCACAGCCCCTGGGAGAAGGGCCGTAAATTAGGCCTTGCCCTTATTTACACATACATTTTATAATGGAAAAGGGAGACATGCTTGATCCTGGTTGTCCGATTAGCTGAAAAATTTGGAGATGTTTCTTTAAGCCAAAAATTACCTATTTTGTTGGGAGCGGCTGGCATGTCTTATGGGACTTTAAAATAGTCCAAATAAATTCTTAATCCTAATCAATTGCATTTGGAGTGAGCTCTTACGGATTGCTCACTAGAGCACTATTCCCAGAGTTTCTCTGGAGTTTACTCTGGAAACGACAAGCCTACCTGAGTAAATCAAAAGATAATGTGTGCATATGATTTTTCAAACTACTGCAATGTCTTAGGAAAGGCTTAAAGGATTGATTTGAGAATTTGAGAGAATTTTGGAGGATAGGGGGGTTAAGCGGACTTACAATTAGACTTGGGGGGAAGATGCAGACATTTATAATGTCTGAAATCTTCAGAAAGGACTTGAGGGATCGACTTGAAGCTTTCAGGAAGAAAGCGGTGAGGGTTGGCAAACAAAATTCAAATTTAGTTTTTAGGATAGGGAGAAAGAACCAACCAATTTTTTATTCTAAACCATACATAAGTAAATTTGTTGAACTACAAGTTCCGATGTGACATAATTTATCCACGGTTAAGTAGCGAGATACGTAAAAAGGCATTAGATGGTAATAGGTTGTCAAAATAGCATATGCAATGTCGTACGGACGGTATCAAGCATTCAATTGACACTCTTAGGGATTTTTTTTTGGGGGGGGCAAGTTAACACTAATATGTTGCTTGATGGAAAGGGTGGATTTAAATAAAAGACACTATGTACATCCAGACTGTCAAAATACCAAATCAACAATATGTCGGGTAACAGCAACGAACCGCTTAAAAGATCCAGTTGTAACTTTGAGGGAGTATTGGACGGAGGAGGGGGGTGAAGTAGATTTGAATTTTTAATTGGAGGCCAAGGGAAGCTTACCGAGGATATTTAACTCTAGAAGAAGAACAGAGTTGTATCGAGTTTTAGTGTAAAATATTTGATTATCTTCATGATTCCCGACTCCCGTGGGATTCGATCCACTCTATGATTCCCGGCCATAAAGACAACCCAGTTAAAGTTTAAAGACCAAGGGATTCTCTATCAGCATACAAATCTGTCTTTATGGATTCTTGACGCCCTATTTCTTCTTCTTTTTATATCTTTTTCTTTTAACAGCAAAACACGAGATAGAAAACGGAAAGAAATTACAATGAATAATGAATACACATTTAAAACCAACTTGAATTACCACAAACAAACGCCAAAACCTTCTAAAATGCCAGAAGGTCAAATGTGCTTTACTGAAAATAAAAAATATTTTAAACTTTTCTCTTTTATAATATTAATACAACCAAATTTCTGTTATGTGCAAGGATGAATAACATTATATATTAAATAATCGGTCTATTTTCATTACTTCGTTCGAGTAATCTCGGTTATTATTATAATTTCGACCCTTCTTTTGTTGTTGTCGGTATTGGGACAAACAAAAACCCTACTGTTCAAAATAAATTTTGTTTTCAATCAAATACAAATGAAATTCAAGCCGTTTGGAGGTTTTGAGCGAGTTGGAAGGGGGGAAGGTAACATTAATTTAATTAATTTAAATTAATTAACTTGAATTAATTCAAAAGAAGCTTTCAGTCTTTCTGATGAAAGTAAAGTGCAAAGTTGAAACTTAACCCGATCAAAAATTGCTGCTTCGCAATTATGTTGCTTCGCAGTTTATACAACATATTCTTAAGAAACTATCTCGAGTAAACTGGCTCGTGACACTTCCTTATATTTGTAGAATTCTGAGGAACTAGCACTTAACTGAAGACACAAAACTGACGCGACAAAACAAAAGTAGAAACAGAAAAATCTTAAGGGATCTGTAGAAAATAAGACTAATTTATATTAATATGTGAGACTAATTTATATTAACACGATTCATATAATTAATAATTAATATAATATTTAAGACTAATTTATAAAGCTCTCAACAGTTTTTATGAGCCATGAAACCAGTAGTTCCTACTATACAATTTTAATTCTCGTAAAAATTTCAAGCAAGCTTAGTTTGCAGCTTAGTTCCAAAAACTGTATTTTCCATAGGATAGTATTTCATAAATAATACTTTTTTTTATTAATAGCTTCTCCAAGATGACGAAAAAAATATACCCCGTAGACTCTTTATTTGACAAAGTTGCCGATTATTTTAGCCAAAAATTATGAGAGATACGACGAAAAATCTATACTTTATAGCTTATTTCAACAAAAACTCATGTCGACTTCTATAGACTCTTCGCCTAAGTAGGACAAAAATCTTTTTGCAAGGTTTATCGTGTGTATTTTTGAAACCTAAAACCGGAAAAAAAAAATTGAAAAATGAAGTTTTCCCGACGAAAGTAAAGAGCGATATTAAAACTTAAAACGAATAAAATTACAACTTCGTAGTTTATGTGACACATATGTGAAAAGCTGTTTCGAATAAACTGGCTGGTGAGTAGAATACTGTAAAAACTAGACACTTTACTGAAAACGCAAAAACGACGCAACAAATCAGGAGTATGAGCAGAAAAAAAACCTTAAATAGGCTGTAGAAAATAAAATGCTAATTTATAAACTCTCATAGTCTTTTATCGGCCAAGAAATCAATAAATCTTACTATGCAATTTTAATTCTCTGAAAACTCAAGGAAACCCAGTTTTCAGTAAAGTGCCAGTTTTTCAGAATTCTACAAACATAGGGAAATATCAAGAGCCAGTTTACTTGGAACAATATTTCACACATATGTTATACATCTGTAAACTAGAAATTTGTATTCGTTTTAAGTTTCGACTTAGCGCTTTAGTTTCATCAGAAAAACTTTGTTTTTCTTTTTTTCAATTAATCTTACAACAAGGCCAGTTTTTCCTCTTGTCGATTCCAAGTATACAAAACTTTATAGGCGCTATTTAAAATTATTAAGTTGTGCCTGGTGCTCTCTCAAGGGCCCCGACAAATCGGAGAGACTTTTTTTTATTGTACAGTTTTTGAGATATTGACTTGTTCCACTTAGTAGTGTACATACAGTAGAAGAAGAAGACATTGAGATGAGATTATATTTAATTACTTGTTTTCTTAAATAGCGTTGTCTGGCTCTGTACTCCATCTTGACCTAAAACCTGAGTAGTCACTCATAATTTTTACTCTCGCTATTGTACTTTTTTTTTGTTTATTTCAGTCACTTTTTCACTACTGGTCAATTTTAAACTGCCAATTTAAATGACGCTTCTTTCTCGGTCTCATATTTCTTTTCTCGGGGTATAAACAGATTTGGTGTTTAAGGAGTGAACGGCCAAATAAATTGTTTGAGTAATAATTTGTTTTTAACCAGTTTGGGCCTTAGCCATGAAACTACTTTTTTCTCTTAATTTTAAAAAAGGAAAAAAAAACATTTGATAATTGGGAATGAAAAATTCCCCAAAATTCTTGAAACCTTAGTATTTCGGGGGGAGCGATTCCGAGGCGCCACTGCTTATGTCTCTGGACGTCATATAAGCAGTTTTTAGAGGGGGTTTATAGGAGGTAAAAAAGAAAAAAAAAGGTGATATGTATGTTGTTATAAGATATTACGGGTAAAACCGAAAAATCCTTGAAAATAGGGGGAAGCATACACTCAAATCCTCCTCCTCTCCAACAATGCCAGGCCATTGAAATTATTCAATATCGATCAGGGTAGTTACACTCTCCCCTAGCTTTCAGAAAAAGCTAGCTTTTTAGATTCTTAGAAGTTTGCCTGTGACACTAAAAACAGAAAGAACGAAATCGGTTTTTGAGGAAACTGCAATTCGGGGAATGGTGCAAACAGTTTTAAAAATGGTAAAAAAGGATAGGAGGCATTCAGTGACCCCTAGACGTCATCATTTGACGCCTTACCGATAGTCATAGCTTTCGTATTGCTCCAGACAAAAAATGCAAAATCACAGGCTATTTCAAGGTCCCCTAACAGGGGATCTTGAACCTATTTTTCATAAGATATATTGCTTGTGAATTAAATATATCGTTATCCTTATATGAAGTGATTTTCGACAGACGAGTTGGTGTTCCTTGTGCTATTCCACACAATTTTTAATGTTGTTCCAGGTCCAATGAGTAAAACCATTTACAGCATATTGAGACAGCATACATTCCAAATTTTCAATTTGGAAAACCCATACAAAGAGCCTTAAAAGATCTGCTTTTTACCATCAAAATGATAATTTATCATAAACATGACATCAAAACTCCCAAGACATTCCATTATACTACCCGAAACAACCCTTCTAATTTGAAATCCCAACCAAAACAATAACTATCGACACTGCAATTGCTAAGTCGTACCCTTTCCCAAGCTATTTTAATAACAATTTACCGCGTAATAAGTATGAAAGCACATTGACGTGTCTGTCGTTTCGGAATTTAAAATATAGCGTGTTTTATGCGACCTACAACAAGTGTACACAACTTCTAACTTCCATTCATGTGACCTATTCTAACATATCCAGATTAATATATAAGATCTAAAAATTCTAACAATTCAACAGGAATACGGGGAATTTTTCCAAAACTATAAGGTGGAGGAGTTCTTCCTCCCCTCCTATTCTCGCCCACTTCCGTACCTGGCTTCGACACATGCAAGTTGTTTTCCCCACTAACATACAGTTTTCTGTACTTAGTGCAATATTTCCCCTTCTACAGTTTTTCCTGTATATCTACAACAATGGTGATGACCAATGAAAATATCTTTCTAAAAATACACACTACAGATTCTGATGATAGAATAACTCAACATTACTTTGAATTTAGAAGATTCCTGGTAGGCTATAGCGAGTATTTCTAAAAATACAAATATACATGGCTTGACGAACGTTTAGAGGTAGTTTCAACCTAAAAAAAAGTCCAGATTCCTGTGAGGGGATGTGAATCCGCTTTGATGCCTGCTAGATAGAGGATTTTTCTATTTTCATTAAATAGCCCTTGCTGCACGAGGAAAAACAGAAAGACAAAACAGATCTATGGTATAGGCAAAGAAAGGCTGCTAATCCATTGTACCTGATTCTACCACCTGAGTGTAGCATCTGGCTCACCTGAAAAGCGCACTGCTAAAACGAAGCATATCGTTGGAAAGCAGAGACAAGATTTACAAAGGAAAGTTCGTCTGCATCACTTGGGGAAGCAGCTGCATCACGGTGAAAACTTTTCGTACTTAGAGCATTAAGCAAAAGGCACAATCTTTAAAAGCAAATCAAAAAGCTCCTCTTAACACATGGATAAACACATCTTTCATTATGCCCCTGGAAAATAGGATCGACCTCATTTTTCGTACAGCTTTTTGTTCGATAAACGGTCAGTCAAACAAGTATTTAAGACTATCCTTAGATAATTCCTCTGGAAAACATTTACCAAATCCTCCTTAGCCGTTCGAAGTGTCAACATTTCAGATGCATAGGACACGTTCTGCAGATGAAGAATAAAAGATTGTCACAGATCCTATTTGTCGACCAACCATCTAGGGCCAAATGAAAAACAGGTGTGGCCCCGAATAAGGTGGGAGGATGACGTAAGGAAAGATTAAAGGGAAATTCGATCTTCTTGGGAAGGCGTAAAGAGGGAGGCTCTGAACAGATTGACATGGAGGAGCAGCGTGCGTAGCTGTTTTGGTCTCAAGCAGCTTGGTGCTGCAGTGATTTGTTAGTAGTAGAAGGGTGGAGGGAAAGTATACAAGATTGGGAGTGGTAAATTTTCGATAGTTTTTTTTTACCATGGAGATTGTAACGGTGCCTTTTTACCCTTCCCAACCTATCAACCCCGGAAATAGCATCAAACAATGAAATTTTTGGCACCGTATGGTACTTTACAACGGCAGTATCAAGACAAATTTTGAAAAAGCATGTATATATCACAAAGAGCTTTGACTTGAGTCATTAAACATCTTTCTATGATCTTACATTACCCTGCAACTCAATACCACGAACCTACTGCAGCATTTTCGCCCACCTCCTTTACCTTTTTGATGATCCGGGGGTCTAAGCTTGTAGTTGAGGGTTTCCAGTAATAAAAATTATAAATATAGTCTTTTTTGCTTTTCAACTCCATAGATGACACCAAAAAGTACAATTTTATGTTCCATATGCCACTTTAGGATGATGTTATCAAGACGAATTTGCTAAAGGCACGTAGATGTGATCAAGAAGTTTGAAATGATCCATGAAACACATCTCTTCGAGTTGCAGTAGCCCGCTGGTCCTTACTAAGCCTTACTAAGGGGTTTCGTACGAGGAGTCTAAAAGAGGTGGGATTGCAAACCATAGATTTAGTGTTTTCAACCATTGAGATTACGACGGCACCTTTTTCATGATTCCCGGCCTTCCCACTCCAAAATGACAGCTAAAGTCTCATTTTTGTACTACATAGGACTTTATGATTGTGTTGTCAAGACGAATTTATCGAAAAGGGTACTTGTCTGTTAAAGCGCCCATGTATATAGAAACTAAGTAAAACCTGTTTATCTGACACTCATTTCTAATGGAATATCACAAAATATAATAATTTGGGCTATATATTTTCAAATTAGGGGGTGGGGTGAGGGTAAAGTAACTGGACAGTGTGAAGTTAGAAAACAATTCTTGTTGTTTTAGATGAAGGCCCCACTATGCGACTTTCACCAGATATCTATGATATTCCAAGGCCCCACTAGCGGAGAAGCAAATGAGGAAGAAGAAAATGAAAAACGTCACTGCTTCCCATGCAGAAAAAATGATTTTCCTTGATGTTTAAAGTAGCAATTTGGAGTTAGTAATTACAAGGACTGTAGTTTTTCCGAATATAGGTTTCAACCATGGTGATTCCAAAGGTACTATTTTCATTTCTTTCTGACACCGTTTCCGAGAGTCCCAAGCTCTAATTTAAAATATTAGACTTTTACTGTTAAAGTTAACCTTTATTTTACTGTTTTACTGTTAAAGTTAACCGAAATAATAGACACCATACCCGGATCAACTTCAACTACCAATTCTTTCTCACTATATAGTTTTTTTTTTACTCATTTCCAAATTCACCGTTGCTGTGATGAGCTGTGATTGATTATCCATCTGGAATATGATTTTATTTTAAAAGTTTCGCATGAGCACGGTTTTAAAAAGCAATCATATCCTCCAAAACTAGACTGAGAATAGCAAACCTGGATTTGGAAATTTCACTTTTTCAAAGCGAGCCTATATATCGTTCATGAAAAAATCTTCAGGTAGCACAGAATGATTGAGCTTGGGCTGTATTTTTTGTTCGTTGTGCCAAGTGAGCGATAATTCATGCATCATCATCAGGATACCACATCTAGCAAACGTCTATTTGTCACGATGGACAATCTTTTCTAACTAATATTGAGATTGCTCATTATTCTTTTCACTGTCAGTTGCCTTCTTTATTCTAATATCTGAAATCGTTTTTTGTTTTCAGGTTTACTAAATAAAGCACTAGCTTTGCGCATCGTTTTCTGATATGAGTTTAATTGTTCAATAGTCATTTCACTGTTAATTTTCTTCTTTATTCCACTCCAATTTAAAATGTTCTGTTATTTTGTTGCTTTTACTCCAGTTACATAAAGCAGCACAAGCTTGAAGTTCTTACGGACAGGAAAGACGACCAGCAAATAAAAAATCACTTATGTCTTCTAGAACCGAAGAATAGATACTAGACACTTTAAGCATAAATGTTACCAGTTACAAAATTCACAAATATACTCGGTAGTATCAAGGGAAAAAACTAGAAAGAGCTGCCTAAACCTACAATTAACCTTGATAGGAGTTCACGCAAAAATTTTCACAAATGGTCACGATTTCCAGGAACCATCGGCTGACTACCTCCCCTGAAGTTCTTACGATTAATAATTCACATTTTTAGCTAAATAAGAGCAGCCACAAGCACTAACAGTACGCAAATTTTATGAGAATCCACATAGGAAATGACTTGAAAATCCTGAGAAAATTTGCGGTTAGCAAAACTACAAACTAACTGGGTACAAACCAATTTCAGCATGGAATTGTTTTGTGAACGTAAATTGATGACTATTCGTCATCCGAAGGTGAAAAGTAAAGAACATATCCAATTCCAAATAATCATGGTTAATACACTTAGATTAATAAATAGATTATTAAACATGAATGTCGGGTGACAACTAACAATGTGATTAGTAATTTTCACAGAATTTTGCTTTATACACTTTTAGGGGGAGAATAGCTAAAACACACAAAAATTAGCAAATCGTCAGGAACATCTAAGAAATCATGGGAAAAATGCAAATCTTCATATTTTGGTACGGAAAGAGACCTGAACCCCCCTTGCGTAAAAATCTGAGTTCAATATATGGAATAGATACGAACGTACCTGAGGTATGTGCGTGAGGTACCTGAGGTATTAATAAGTGTACTACCTCTGGGGAAGAGTAAATGCTACACTATTTGGACCAGGATGCCACTGCCTGCGCCACCAATAATGTCGCTAAAAATATCTCTTTGGAGGGGAGTGGGTCCTCCAGCGGATCCTACATTGACAATAATCTCCTAATACTCTCTCGTTAACTCCGCAAGGGTTTGGGGGGAATAATCAATACAATCATAGAAAGCTCACTTTTTTTTACCAGTGTCAGATCCAACATGAACTCGCTAAACTCTGGAAGGGAACTGAATTAAACAAAGTATGTACAGAAAAAAGGTAAGGTCACCTCTTTCACCATCGCGTGACATGGTGGGCAAATAAAATGTATGGGGACTCAGGATTGGACTTGCTTGACGAATACACTTTTTTTTAATGTCAAGTTTCAACTAAATAAAAATAGAACTTCAATACAAACCAATTTCTTCCCTCTCGCGAAATTATTATATTGAAAACAGGCTAGCCTCTACGAGAGTTTAACTTGTCAATACAAGTATATCGTGGGTAGATCTTTGTATAAGAGAGAAAGGATATTTGTTAGATAAAAAGAAGCAAGGGCCCCAACACCTCCTCGTAAGATAAATGGTCACCCATGCTCTATGCTGGTCAATCTTTAACAACACAAAACGCTAAACGTAAACTTCACAATCTCAATTACCCCTTTGTCTTCCCTCTCTGATCAATGTCCGTGATTTTCCTTCCACAACTTTGCTCACGATGTATCGTCATCTAACATATCTCCACTGCAGAACGAGAAGGGTCTGGATTGTATGGGCATCAGTATGAGGATTGAGATTTTGAAGAATGGAATTCCACAAGATTATTAGAAAATAATCTTGCCAGTCAAATCAAGCAATTTTCTGGCCTAGCCACAGTGATTTCAAATTCCCCAACCCAAGAGCATAATGAAAAAATTGAAAAGGGATAAGAATTATATAAGTTTTGGTACAACCATAATTTAGGCCACAAGATCAAACAGTTCGTGGTAACGAACTGTAGTAAGGAGCGACCCGGCTCAATAGTAAACGAAACTCTAAAAAACGGAATTTTGATGCTAAAAGATACATCAAAAGAATCAAATTTTCACGCTGATTCTAAATATATAAGTTTCAATGAATTTAGTCTTTTTCATCAAAAGTTATGAGCCTGAGAAAATTTTCCTTATTTTGGAAAATAGGGGGAAACATCCCCAAAAAGACATACATTCTTAACGAAAATCACACCATCACATTCGGCGTATCAGAGAACCATATAGCAAAAATTTCAAGCTCCTATCTAAAAAAATACGGAATTTCGTATTTTTTGCCAGAAGACAAATCACGGTGCGTGTTTTTTTTTTTTTTTTTTTTTTTTCCCAGGGGTCATCGCATCGACCAAGTGGTCCTAGAATGTCGCAAGAGGGCTCATTCTTACGGAAATGAAAAGTTCTAGTGCCCTTTTTAAGTGATAAAAAAAATTGGAGGGCACCTAGGCCCCCTCCCACGCTCATTTTTTTCCAAAAGTCAACGGATTAAAATTTTGGCTGGCTAAACTCAACTTCCAACGATGAAAATAAACGAACATCTCAATTGAAACACGAATTGTCCATCGGCATAACCTAAATTTATCCATGGCCAAAAATACAAGTGTCCGCGAAAACGATTGGGGTACAGGGAAATAAGGTACAAATCCGAGCGAAATGAAAAGTTCTAGTGACCTTTTTAAGCGACCAAAAATATTTGAGGAATACTAGCCTCCCTCCCACGCCCTTTTCCCCCCAAAGACATACGATAAATTTTTTTAGATATCCATTTGTTTAGCATAGTTGAAAATCCAAACAACTTTACCTTTGGGGGTGACATGACTCCCAATAGTTGCTGGAAAAAGGGCTGTAATTTATACTATTTGCACATTGTTCACATATAGTATTCGTTATTAGGAAATACACAGAGATTTTTCGAGGAGAATTTTTCCACGGAGAAAATTTTTCGTGGGAAGAAAGTTTCCGGGTGGCATTTTCAAGGTGAAACTTTATGTGGCAGAAGGAGGGAGGGGAGAAGAATTCCTGGCATCATTTGAAAAATAGTCAAAAACTAAATAAAAAAACACATTTTTCGAACTTAAAGTAAGGAGCAACCTTAAAATTTAAAACGAACAGAAGTTATTCCATATCTGAGGCGAACTGTCCCTTCCGCAATCCTCTTTCTGTGCACAAAAGTTTGACTTTTTGTCCCAATTATTTAAAAAAAGACTGATCAAACACAAGGGCCGTTGAATTTGAATGAAAGTATTCTTAAAGAACTTTCATGCTTTAGCGTAAACAACATGGGTTGAGGAAAGGGTAATCTCCCTTATATACGGAAGAATTTCTGTTCCGGTTGCACCATGTTTAGTTAGGTTGGAAGCCTTTATCGTGGTGTCTTTAAAAACAAGAAATAGTTGCCGATACTTAGAAAAAAGGTAATAATTCAAAAAAGTAAACAAATTGATGACAGTACCAGAGCTGTACGGAATCTCCTCCTTGAAAACATAGGCTATGTGTTTGATCCCTCCAATTCTAAAAGAGAACATGATTACGCCCCTTTTCCCAAGATATAGCTTCATACCTTTGTCTTAGCTCACCATTTATCAGGATTCAGAACTATGCGAAAATAAAGCCTTTCTTTACAGATTGTTTGGAGTTTCCCACGTTATCCTTCTGTAAAATGATCTTTCACATTTATTAGAGCGCATCTTCTTTGTCTAGTTTTTTCCTTTCATCATTCCGCAACATTATTTTCTAGGATTCAGCAATATCAAAGCTAAGCGAAATTCAACCCACGAAAAATTCAGCAAGATAAAATTGAAACTGGTGAAAATTAGTCCATACAAAATTATACCCCCCAAAACGCAGCCCAAGCACAATAGACTTCATATTTGCAACTGGCAATATTGCATAAGGAGTGAATATTGCCAGTTTTGATTATTTGGTTTGATAGAATGTTTGGTAAGTCAAAGTTAGCTGGGTTTTTGTTTGACTGAGTTGTGTTTTGCGCGGGTTGAATCTTACATGGGTTGAGTATCCCGGGTTGAATATTACACCCTCGAGTTCTGCCAAGTTGAGTTTGGCCGAGTCGAAATTCACTTATTTTGAATTTGGATGGATGGAATTTTGCTTGAGTTGTATTATGTTCGGGGTGAGTTTTGCAGTTACATTTACCGTAGGTTGACTTCTGTCATGCTGGACTTTTTGGGGTTCAATTTTGTAAAGTTGAAGTTGTGTGAGCAGCCCTTTTGATACGTCATGCAAAGTAGTTGCAACGACAATCTTCGTCTTTATTTTCCCTTGTCTATGCATTTTTTAGATTAGTTTTTCCGAAAACTAATGCAGTGGAATAGAGGAAGATGATTTTTATCTTAAGGAATTCCTTTTCGAAACCATGCACGGAATCTTTTAATTAGGCAGAGAAATCCTTCGATGATCATGCTCCAAAAATAAATAAATCGGTGGTAAAAACAGCTGGAAAAAGATTTCTTGACACTCCTTCGCAAGTAATCTTAGTAGCACAAATTGCGCAAACTGAGGCAAACTAAGATTCAATCTGCCTTAATTTAAGAAGACAAAGCCACTATTCAATGACCTTTATATATTTATGTATCCATTACTGTATCGATTGTTATTTCTATTTAGGTCTTTTTTAAGTTTTTTTTTTCAAATACAACCAAACAGCGATATTAATTCTTAATGTGAACAAAAATTATCTTGAAAGGAAAGCTTGACCCCCCCCTCAACTCCACTCGTAACGTTCAAGGTACTCATGCTTTACCGAAAACAACACTTCTGGGATAAATCAACGAAATAATGAAAACACTTCCATTTCTGAATACCAATAAAACCTTTGTAGTTACCAATTAGGCATATGTTGCACTGTAGTAAGCTGTCAGTAAAAAAAAAAAAAAGAAGAAAAACCAATTGGATATTATGGGTGAAAAATTGAGGGAGAAACAGGCCTCCTCCATTTCAGGATAGTTTTTAATCGTTGTAAGTTTTAACTTCTCTCTTCTCTAGCGTGTAAAAAAAAAAAAAAAAAAAGTCTTATTTTTATCCTTTCATTATAATTTTTTTAAACACGTGTTTTTGTTTTTCTCGTAAAAGTATCATTATGGCAGTAGCATATTTTGCTACAGCGTTTTGATGTCAGGAAATATAATATTTTGTCAAAACTTCGAAAAGCAGGCAAATTATTCGCAAAATATACGAAAATATAGGGATGTTTATATAAATCTATATTTTTCTGGAGGGGGAGGGTTGAGGCATGGTTGCAGAGGCCACTATCCTGGAATGTTTTACGTTTCTCACACCAGGGAAAAGGTAATTAAGAAACTAGTTTGGTAGCTTGAAAGTCTGGTCGTTTATTTATCGGTAACTTTGTTAATGTTGATAATTAAGGGTCTTCTTTTCAGTTCGTATTTTAATTTCCCTTCGTGTATTCTCTTTCTCTTTCTCTTGAGTCTCCTTGTCTTTGTCTCTTGACTCTTTCTCTCTACTTTTTAAAACAGTAAAAACCTTTAGCGTTAAGAGCGGGGCGTTGAGGAGGGAACAGCCCCTTTCACATACGGAGTAATTTCTGTTCGTTTTAAGTTTTAATGTCGCTCCTTACTTTCAGTTAAAAAAACTTTTTTTTTATTTAATTTCTGAACGTTTTTGAATTAATGCATGTTTTGATTTTGGCTCTCCACGCATGAATAATTAAAGCAAAATTGGTATATTAATTTTTTTTTGGATAAATGGCTTTCTCATAGTTTTGATCGGACGAATTTGAGAAAAAAGGAGCAGGGGTGTAGGCCTAGTTACCCTCCAATTTTTTGGTTACTTAAAAAGGCAACTAGAACTTTTAATTTTACTAACGTTTTTATTAGTAAAAAATATACATAACTTACGAATTAACTTAAGTAACGAACTTCTAAATTCGTATGTTTTTATTGCGTATAGGAGGGGGTTTGCCCCCTCGTCAATACCTCGCTCTTTAAACTAAAGCTTAAATTTTGTCCTAATTCCTTAAGAATGACCCCTGAATCACAAAGACCGTAGAATGCTTAAAAAACCTTCGCCCCCTTCATGGAAATTCTCTTCCCCATGACAAATTCCTCCATGGAAAGTTCCCCCGCATAACCCCCTCCCCTCAACCCCTCCCCCAACCAAAAAATCCTCCTGAAAGTGTCTGTACACTTCCCAATAACCGTTACTATGTGTAAACACTGGTCAAAGTTTGTAACTTGCAGCCCCTCCCACGGGGACTGTGGGTGAGTAAGTCGTCCCCAAAGACATAGTTTTTAGGTTTTTTGACTATGCTGAATAAAATGGCTATCTCAGAATTTTGATCCGGCGACCATGGTGGGAGGGGGCCTAGGTGCCCTCCAATTTTTGGTCATTTATAAAGGGCACAAGAACTTTTAATTTCCGTTGGAATGAGCCCTCTCGTGACATTCTAGGGTCACTGGGTCGATACGATCACCCCTGGGAAAAAAACATAAACACGCATCCGTGATCTGTCTTGTTGCAAAAAATACAAAATTCCACATTTTTGTAGATAGGAGCTTGAAACTTCTGCTCATGGGTTCTCTAATACGCTGAATCTGATGGTATTATTTTTGTTAAGATTCTATGACTTTTATGGAGTGTTTCCCCCTATTTTCTAAAGTAAGGCAAATTTTCTCAGGCTCGTAACTTTTGATCGGTAGGGCTAAACTTGATGAAACTTGTTAAAATCAGCATTAAAATGCAAATCTTTTGATGTAAATATTGGTATCAAAATTCCGTTTTTAGAGTTTCGGTTACTATTGAGCCGGGTCGTTCCTTACTACCTCGGTTACCACGAACTGTTTGATACCTGTGTTTATAGGTGGGAATTATAACTGTAGTTCATACACTCATATATTCAACCTATATTTCTTGTAGTAATTTAACAATAGATCCATGATATTTTTTTCAATATCTTTAGAATTCTAAACACTAGAGCTTATACTGAGAACTGACTTTCCCTGACTTTTTTAGAGAATTATAATTGTATACTAAAAATTGTCGATGCTACTTTCGATAAAACACTATTGTCAGGGTAAATTTTCCGACTAACTCAGTAATGAGATAGCTCAGAAACAGCCACACAGTAGGAAGTCTTTTATCCTGAATCCAAACATAACATTCATTAGCGTAAGAAATGAGCTTTACCACCTCCCCCCCCCCCGAATGTGCAAACGCGTACACTGAATTGTATATATTCACTGAATCTTTCTATTTTTCCGACAAACATTTATAACAATTTGAAAAAAGGAGTTACTCACGGAGAATTCGATGTATGTTACCGTGAATGTCCGAAATTGGTGAATGTCGTCTTTTATCGGCGAATTTCCGAAATACCTTATTTTTCTCCTTGGATTTAGTCAGCGTTGCCGGTCAACTTTTTCAGTTTATTCAAGGTTTGATGGTGACAAGTTAAGTTAGGTTTTTACTTTTTAACTCATTTCTGAGACTTATAGCCTAATTTAATCTAAAATAACATACTCTGACCTTAACTTTTACTGTCAAAGCTTCCAAAGACTGAAAAGACTGACTCAAACAGCTAATTAATTCCAAATAGAGAAGACGGAATTTGGACATTCACCGGTGAATGTCGACATTAGCCAGAATTCGGACATTTACAGGAACATATATTCAACTCAGGTTATATATTTGCAAATTAGGGGGGATGTGGAAAGTTCATTTCCAATGCAAATGAATGCTATATTTTTTAGCCAGTACACACTCGAGAACTTGGGTCAATAAAATTACACAATAACCTGTTTATTGCTGTTTGCACACGGAGACAATTAGCTTTGGCTCAAGGGAAAACTAAATTGTTGCTATATTTTAATAAATATTTAATTGGTATTTTGGTTAGGTTCGGCTACATTTTGTATGCAGCCCCACTATACAGGATGAAATTTTGATTATTAATATGTGTATTTCTTAGCTTGCTCATCGCAAATTTACCTTTTTTTCGTAATGCCTTGTAAACTTCTAATCTAGTCTAATGTATCAAGAATTTAATTTCTTATTACCCAAAACATGTAGTTTGCGATTTCTTCTTCTACTCAATTTTAATCCACAATAATTGTACAATATTTGCTTTACTTCTTCTCTTTCACGTTAGGATGAAACACTGAATCAGTATTTACCTGGCTGTGATGTCGACTATGCTATGATGAGTCCTCTCGCTCGCGCTTCGGCTTAGTTTTTCACCGAGACATCAGCACACTGCATGGTAATTTCTACGCACTAGGCTCAATGCTTCTCGTCTCGTGAGACAAAATATTGGCCAACTTTATTCACACCTGTTTTTAGCTAGACGTAAATTTCTAGGTAGAACCGCTTTTTTTTCTTAAAGCAGTCCAGATCGGCCTAAAATGATGCTGCTTAAACACAGATGTCTAAGCTAGGCGCACATAAGAACACGGCTTCGAAATGCAACACGAAACAACTCTTCTCTGTACATATGACACTAGACCACACAGAAATATATAACTATTTTCGGATGAAAGTAAAGAGTTATCTTCCAACTTGACAGACAAATGATTAGGCAAAATGTCATTGGGCCTTTTTCCTAATCCCAAAATCTTAAAATTTCCCCATAGTATCTGTCAATTTATTTTATATGTATTTAAAAAATATGTTCTATATATTTTTCCTCTTTTTACTTTTTTCTACTTTTTCCAACAAATTTTAACTTGGTTCGATTAAAAAACTAGAGCATAGTTTTTTGTTTTTTTTTACTTGTTTATGAATTTGTCCTTGATTTTGTGTTACTTGTACACGGATGAGGGATCTGAATATATACGCAAGCCTTCTTTCTATTATTTTTCACCGTCACTCATCAAGAACGTTTTTGTATTAATTGCTGAATTTTACTTAATTATGAAATGACAATGCGGCTTACAAAAATTACTGACTGTGAAAAATAATTGAATGACAATAGAACTTGCAGAATTCGAGAAATATTGGCAGTGCTGCGAAAATATTTAACTCACGTATCTTGTGTCATGTTTTCATTTCTGAATCTGTATTTCACGCTTATTTTTCAAATTTAAAGTCAAAAGACATAGTTTAATCCACGATGGAAATCAAGTCAAATTGATTGAATCTGTTATAGAAAATCAATTTAGAAAGAAAACAAGTTTTTCTTTCATAAAAGCAATATTAAAACTCAAAACGGCGTATATATACAAGAGGGAAGGGCAGCCGCCCACTCAATAACCCACTCTTTACGCTAAGGTTTATTTATATCTAGTTGGTAATTCAGTAAATTTCTAGATGTTTTGATTGCTTTTCTTGGTAGAAGGTGAACACAATACTCCATATGTCTTTTTATTCTCTTTGCAAATATACCAATAGCCTCCGTCGCAAATTACATTTGGATCTGTTCAAGGGAAACTTAATGTTAAACCTTGTTACTCCTTATTATTTCCCCATACAAAATGGTGAACAAAGATTCCGAAAAACACTTAAAACCGTTATAAATTCCTGCTTCCAAAAGCCCATTGTATTTCTCTACCCTCTTCTCCTTCTAATGGATAAACTTGCAGCATATATATATATATATATATATATATATATATATATATATATATATATATATATAGTACCAGGAGCATGGTGGCTTCGCCCCGGGCCCCGGTACTTGGCATGCAGAATGCTTCTATATATATATAGATCCTCGCCGTCACTTGTCTTTTAAACGCAGACAATTTGAGCCTTTTCTTGATGTTAGTAGTTTCCCCTCACTGGTTTTAACGGGAACCCTATCCCTAGTGTTAAACGGTGTCCTGCTTTTCACGCGAGCCCCACCCGGTCATTCTCACGACAGCCAGCAGGTGTGCGTCACAGAGAATGTTTTCTAAGAGACGCAGGTGTCTGTTACTTAATTGGAGTTGAGGGTGACGTAATCTTACGTGAATTGGTGGATTTATTGGGAGTTACGCAAACTCACGTGGGAACTGGGAGTTTCGAGTGACAAGCTAGACTTCAGGGGCCCATGTAAAACCCCCAATAGTAGTTGAACACGGCGCACATGTGGGTGCTACGTAATGGTAGTGCACACGTGGGTGTTACGTAATGACATCACACATGTAGGTGTTACATAATGGCAGTGCAAACATGATATGTTATGTAATGGCAGTGCACACGTAGTGTGTTACGTAATGACGGTGCACACGTAGGATGCGATGAAATCCTATACGTGGGGGTTAAGTAATGACGAAGGGCACACATGAGTGCTACGTACTAGCAGCAGAAACGTTGGTGTAACGTAATTACAGAGCAAATGTGGGAATTATGTAACGACGGTACACACATCGATGTTGCATAATATTTTGAGTTATTTTTTTTTCTTATTTTGTTTTTCTTTCAATAAGTTTTTTCTTCTTTCAATGTGCTTTTTTCTTTCCAGGCTTTTTTCTTTGGAATTTCATGTTCTGTCAAGACTTTTTTTTCTTTTTTAGATTTCATTTTTCTTCCAGACCTTTTTCCAAGACGTTACAAGACATCCCAAGACATCATCAAAGACATAATTTCCTCAAGGTGTTTCAAGATTTCTATAGTTCTTACGTAATAGGGAAATGTTTGCTTATGTTAAGGATGACGCATTCACCCGTGACTTGTTTCTTCAAGCCCTCGTGGGGGACTCCCGTTTGTAACTGAGGACGACACACACATGGATGTTACGTAATGACGATGCACAAATGGATTGTTACATAATATTTTAAGAGGTTTCAATTTCTATCAATGCATTTTCTTAGGGAAACTTTTATATTCTAAAGATTTTCTGTCCACATCAGAATTCAACAGGGCCATTTCCATTCAATGGAACTACGACCTAGACAGCTGAACTATGAAAACCTTTCTAATATTTTGATTTGACATATAGATTCAATGAAATAACCAATTCCACGCGCCGAGTATTCCCATGTCCCACTTACTAGTATGATTAAACTATTAAATACGTGTTCCCATATGGCTGCAATAACAGACATGCAGGGAGGACATCTATTACTAGAAATTGCTTACATTTGATGTGCACCTGCTTGTTACGTAATGTTATAGAGGGTAATATCTGATAACATTGCTATCAGATATGAAATAAAAGTAAGAGTACCATTATGGTTAGAATATGTCACACCTTCATAGATGATCAGAGTTTTTCCTTTTCCTCTTTACTACACAGAATTTTACACTTACATTAAGGGCATTCTTGAATGAACATATCTGTGTGCATAGGCTACAAGATGCTTAAATTGCATTAATGAAATATATTGAAGTTTAATACTCGACCAGTAAATCTAAATGATACAAACTTTTGAACATACAAATTTATTAATAATAACAAATTTAAAAAGCGTTATTAAAACACGGAAAAAGCAGTTAAAGCTCAACAAAGGCACAAAAAAACGTGAAAAATCTGATGTAGGATAAAATATAATCAAAAACAAGCGTGAAATAAAGAAAGACAGGGGGTTATAGCAACCAATTACAGAGGGGGGGTGGGGTTGTTATTAGAGGCAAACTTAAACCATATTAAGAGCTATTTCTGAGAGCTTTTAATTTAAATACCACGTTTCTTTGAACCAAGACTATCTATATTCACGCCACCGTGACAATATATGATGACCCACCCCTAACAAGCAATTCCAGGGGGAGGGGACTTTTTGCACATACAGATTTTATTAATGAAAAATTATAAAGCGTTGTCAAAACAAATAAAAAACACTTAACAAACGAAAAAATAAAACTTGAAAAAACCTGATATAGGATAAAATATAAGCAAAATCAAGCGTGAATTAAAATAAAGACGGGACGTCCTAGCAATCAATTCCAGAGGGGATGGGGGTATTAGAGATAAATTTAAGCTTTATTAAGAGCTAATTCTGAGAGGTTTTAATGAGAATGCCGCGTTTCTTTGAACCAAGAATATGCGTATTCAGACCACCTTGAAAATATGTGGCTAGCCCACCATAAAAGGGATGAAAGTCTCGATAAAAAATCTTGAAAATCTCTAGAAGAAAAAAAATTTCTCGAAGCAAAAAAATATCTTGAAGGAAAAATGTCTCGAAGAAAAATAAATGTCTCGAAGATAAACATCTTTAAGTAAAAAAAAACAATAACACGTGCGCTTAAATTTACATAATTATAATGTAGCACCAACGTGTGCAGAATACGTCATCCTCATTTAAATCCTGGGGCTACCCACTTTACTAGTGGCTCTGAGGGGAGACATGTTGAAAAAAGAACGATCAAAGAAAAACATTCCCTAAAGTTTTACCTAACGACCACATGTACATAACATATCAATAATCAATAAAACTTGCTGGTTACTAGGGCGCAGTAGCTGGAACTGATTGCTAGGGAGCAGCGGCCGGAACTGGTTGCTAGAGTGCAGTGGCTGGAACTGGTTGCTGGGACGCAGCGGCCTGACGTAGAGGTAAGCGCAGCGGCTAATAACAAATTAGCCCCCACTAAAAAGCCCCCACTAATAACAAATACGGTCAAAATTTTGAGAGATTATATTATTCAACATTGTTGATAGGTCAGGTAATGTCTTTGGGGACCAGCCTCCCCCCCCCCAAAGTCCTCATGGCAAGGGCTGTAATTTAGCCAATCCGTACATTGTTTACAGTGCCGAAACCCTGTAGACAAGTGTATTCTCCTGATGAGCCCTTGTGTTGGGTTGTTGCCTCTGAATTATTTGTCTTTACTGTTTTTATTGTCTGGTTAATGACGACTTATACTTATTGACGACATGACTGCCTGTCCATGGATTATTCTTTATGGTTGATTGTATATGGCTATGCTGTTTGACCTATGTGATTGTATGGATGAGTAGGGTTAAGGCCTCATTCAAGTGCTGGTCTATATTAATCACTAATTTAGGATAACAGTCTTCCTTTTCTCCTTCTGTCTACTTTTTTTTTTTTTTTTAATGTGTTTGTGCTGTTGCATTGGTGATTTCTCTTTTCGTTACATACTATATGCTATTGAGAAAGGTATGCAAGTTTGAACTTTACTTTCCGAAAAGACGAAGTGCATCGAGGTGAGCCTTTAAGAGAATGTTGTGGAGAGTGCTGAAATAAATGAAAACAAGTTATGTGTATACAGATTTTCAAAAAGGTGTAATTCAGGAGTGACTGTGTAAATTAATTTTGTACTCTTAGAAAATGATCAGGGAGATGAACAAAAAGGCAATATTTGCATGCTACCGCTACTTCTACATCTACCACTAACACTACTCCTACCACTACTACTACCGCACTACTTCATTTACAATATTATAGGGACTTTGAACTAAATCAAAAGACGCTATGTGCATGTACATTGTCAAAAGAGTCTATATTAAGAATTGATTTGGATTTGAAGTTCGAAAAAGAGGAAGATCATTTGAACAAAAAGCAATATGTGTACAGTTCTACTAATACTACTATCACTGCTACATTAACTACTGCTACTACTACTACTACTACTGCTACTACTACCACTTCAACTACTACTTTTATTGCAACTACTGCTAAGGCTAAAAGCATTGAGATGAAAAGAAGCATATGATCATACAGGTTATCAAAAGGACAAACCAGCAATGTCATAGTAATGCCTAATTGTATTAAGTTGACAATTTCAGGACTTGATGAGAGGGATGTTCTAATCAGTGAAAGGCAATATGTTAACACAACTGCTGCTACTAGTACTGCCACAATTATTGTTAATGCTGCTACTCGTAATACCAATACTACTACTTTGACTACTATTGCACCTATGCCTAAGGGTATTAAGGTGAAATTTTCAAGGAATTTTGAGGGGAAAGGTGAACTGAATCGCAAAATACGGTCTGTATTCAGGTTATCAAAAGGGCGTAAGAGCAATATCTAAGGATCAGTTTGGTGTGTGAAGTTGAAACTACCAGGGTTTGTTGTGGGGCATGTTGAAGTAACCAAAAGGAAATATTTGAATCCTAATGCTATTTTTTCTACCCATACTGCTACTATTATAGTTAATTTTGCTGCTACTACTGCCACTAAAGCTAAGGTTACTACTGTTAATTCTACTGCTACTACTACTAATGCTTCTATTAAAACTAAAGGTATTAAGGCGAATAAAAAAAATGTATGGAAATAAATCAGAAGACACTACGCCCGCATAGATTGTCAAGAAGACGCATCGAAAATGCAATCAAGCCTCGGATAATTCTTCTTATTTACGCTGCAGACCCCAGTATATCCCCTGATGTCCTGACGACGGTGGTTAAGCTACACAAAGATTGAGCCTCATTGAAAAGAGTTGTATGAAAATCGCATCTTGGAATATTGTGACTCTGAATTTCCCAGTCTCTCAGCCACTTCTTGCTAATGAACTCAAGTAGTATTATGTTGCTATTACTAGCGTTACAGAAACGCATTTGCCCGGAAAAGGTGAAAAATTTATTAGTGACGACTACAGTCTAATCAGGTAGGATACTGGCAACACAAGGAGAGCTAAAGTTGGTCTGATTCTTCATAAGAGAGGTAGAATTGCACTTATATCCCAAAAATAATCAGAGCTTTTCCTCATAGCCCACATTAGACACCGTCATGGAAGATTGTTTGTAGTTGTATGCTATGCACTGACAAATGAGGCTGATCCCGATGTTAAGGACCAGTTTTACACAGAACTTGTGCAAATAATTTCTTCTGTCTGTCCGGACGATATGCTGCCTCTTCTTAGAGACTTCAACTCTCCCATTAGTGATCCCAGATGCATCTGGAAAGACGTCATTGGGCCATGCAACCCATATGTAACTAATGACAATCAAAACAGTCTGTTTCAGCTCTGAAGCACTCACCAGCTAGTTATCTAAGACATAGTTTTCGAAAGACCTCGAATTCACCAGTATATTTCTAAGCATTGGTTACGATTTCTATGTATTGGTCTTGATTTTAGAGGTTGTCCTCCATTTCTACAATTTGGACACGATTTCTATGAGTTTGCATGGATTTTTACGACTTTTTGGGGGGAAAAGGTTAAAAAACCCTTTGGTGTGATAATGTGCCCCTTGAGGGTGTCATAGGGGCTGGTACATTGTGTCACGCTGGCCTCAATTGCTAGGAATCGTCAGAAGAAACGCTATTGGGGATTTTCATTAAGTTTAACCGATCGATTCTAGTGTAAACGAATATTTTTGTAGAAAAATGCCTGAAAAATGCCATATGTGTAATAACGTGTTCTGGATGGTATGCTGTACCGTTTGTAGTTTACCACAGTGGCGTTAATTGTCATGGGGGCATCATGTTTGGGGTTGGATGGCTCAAACATGAACCATTGGATTAAATGCCTGATTTTTAACAAGAAAATATCTGAAAAATGTCTTAGGAATTATGAGGGGTGCTAGAAGATACCAGAAAGGCTAGTCACAGTGTGGCACAGTGGCATGAATTGAGAAGGTTAAACACGGAGGGTTGGCTTACGAAAACATGAACCAGTGGGTTTAAATCATATTTTTACAAGAAAATATCTGGAAAGCGTATTAAGAATATTATGGAGGTGTTAAAGGGCGCTAGAAGGGGCTTTAACAGTGTGGCAAGGTGGGGAGAATTGACTTAGTGTATCACGGAGTGTTTTCTTGCAAGAAGACGAACCATTGTTATGATTTTTAATGGAAAAATACCTGGAAAATGTCTTAGGAAAGATTAAGGGGGTGTAAGAGGTTGCCAGATTGTCAATCATAGTGTGTTAAGGTGGCAGGAATTGAGATGGTGTATCACGGAGGGTTGGCTTGCGAAAACATGAACCATTGGGTTTAATGCATGATTTTATCATAGAAATATTATTTTGTAATAACATTACATAGAAATGTAATGTAAGGCATTTTTATCATAAAAATGCCTTAGGAATGATAATATGTATCACAGGGGTGCTATGGGGCAGCTATGTATTGCCATGTTGGCGTAAATAGCTTGGAATAACACTATCTAGAGCTTAAAGTTAAGCTGGGAGGTGTTTTGTTAATTTTTTCGACTGAGGGGGAGTGAAGTCTAACGCTCAGTCAAAGAAACGAGGTCCTCTCTTCATTAGGATCTATCAGGAATACCTCTTAATATTGCTTAAATTTATCTAGAATAACAAGCCTCCCCCTTCTGAAGATGCTTGCTAGGATGAGTTAGCCACATATTGTCACGGTGGCCACATTTACTAGGAGTCATTAGAAGAGACGCTATTAGGGATTTTTCATTAAGTTTAATCGTTCGATTCTAGTGTAAACGAATATTTTTGCAGGATAACGCCTCAAAAATGCCATATGTTTGATAATGTGTGCCAGATGGTGTCGTGCACTATTTGTAGTTTGCCACAATGGCGTGAATTGTCATGGGGTACCATGTTTGGGGCGGATTGCTAAAACCTGAACCATTGGATTTAATGCGTGATTTTTAGCTAGAAACATCTGGAAAGTGTCTTCAGAATAATGAGGGGGTGTCAGAGGGTACCATATGGTCAATCATAGTGTGATACGGTGGCGGAAATTGAGATAGTGTATCACGGAGGGCTGCCTTGCGACATTAACCATTGAGTTTAATGCATGATTTTTATCGAGAAATAATGAAAATTTCTGGTAAAAATGTCTTAGGAATGATAACCTGTATTACAGGGGTCCCATAGGTCAGCAACGTATTGCCATGGTGGTGTGAATTGCTTGAAAAAAAACTTTCTAGAGCTTAACGTAAAGCTGGGAGGTGTTAAATGAATTTCATTCGACTGAGGGCGCGTGAAGTCTAACTCTCAGTCAAAGAAACGAGATAATTTCATTAGGACCTCTCAGAATACCTCTTAATACTGCTTAAACTTACCTCTAATAACGAGTCTCGCACACCTGGGCGGCACCAAAAGTGACGTTTTGCAATTACCAGCTTTATACTTTTTAAGCAAATTAATGTAAACTTTTCCAGGCATGAAAATCTTCAATTTTACCACATAATTGTGACAAATATGACAAAGTCATTGCAATATTGCTGTATTTAAAAATGACGCCACTCAAATAATTTTTTTTCCAAAACTAAGACTCTTAACGAATTTTTTCAAACTTCTAATCTACTTTTTTTTTTTTTTTTTTAGGCCAGAATATTCCAGAATACCAATTTTCCCAAAGAAATGTGGAGCCGTTTTTGAGAAAAAATATATAAATACATAATTATATTTATACATTACATACATAATTATTGCGCACTTATAAAGATAGTATATATATATATATATATATATATATATATATATATATATATATATATATATATATATATATATATATATATATATATATATATATATATATATATATATATATATATATATGTAGAACCAGGATACCATTCGCTTTGCTTCATTCGCTTTGGTTGTGGCACTTGGCACGCAGCAGGCTTGTATATATTGACTTTCCGAATTCAGCACAATTATGGTGTTGTTCTTTGGTTTTAAGTCTTGAGGTGGCAAATGAGCAACTTGAATTGAATTTAAAAATTATGGCGTGAATTTACTTCCTCGTTCTGTTTATGCTTCACAGAATCTCAACTTTGATAGTCTTTCAAAGAAGTTATGTTTCTTTGACTTCATGGCTAAGAAAATACTTACTGGTTTTATTCTAGAAACTTCCACATCTTCTGTTTAATTTTGAGCGTAATTCATAAAGTTATTTTGGTTTGATTTTCTTCTGAAAAGATAAGCGTGTTGCATCATCATGCATATGCTGATTTAGTTTTTGTCGAAAATGATATTTCTTATAATATTTTGAGTACAATGGGCTAGATATACCTTAAAATCGTTGTAATAGTGTTATTTAAATGCAATATTGGTTTTATTTGATGTCAGAATTCCTTAAGTAGAATAAGGGACACAACATTCACAGAGACCAACATTTTGAGGGTATAAAGTGTAAGGTCCGTTAAAAGGGGTGGACATAGTATCTTTCAAAACAAAAGTTCTGTTTTGATGAGTGGAAGTAAACAATCCTATTTAAGAGCAGTGTATGTTCGAAAATTTTCTTTGGTTTTAGTTAATTCCAAATTTTATTTTAATGTTAAAAGCTCTAAGTTGGGAGAGTTTGGTGCCCCATTTTTTTTTTAAGGCAGCCTCTGTTAGCTTTTCAGTTTTCAGGTCGCGGGTCCCGTCGGTAGGAGGTGAAGTAGCCGAGTGGTTAGCGAGCTGAGCTTGCCATTATGTGGCCGTAAGGGCACGAGTCTTGGTGTCACTGGTTGTTTGGTTTAAAACGCGAGTCAATAATGCGACACTGTAAGTTTGGCCAGAGTTGACCTAGCTCTAAACAGGTGCATGAAGAAATTTGGTTAACCCAAAAAGGAAGGTTGTGTGAAACCACAAAATGGCTGGCACTTCCTGCCTAAAGGGTCATGAAACGGAGATTGGCACCACGGTTTAGACTATAGAATCAAGTACCATTAACTTTTTTACTTGTTCTCATTTTTGATTCAACTTAACTTGTACTGTATAGCCATAAAAATGTACCAGGGGTGTAGGGATTTCTCCAAGACTTCAAAGTTTAAGGAGAAACGTTTAACACTGAATTAAAATTGTCAGTAACAAGCAGCATCTCTCTATGATGTTCTGGTGGCCCCCTAGGTCTGCTGAAAAAAAAAAAAAAACGGGAGATCGATCGATTTTCTTTGTTGTTCAAGAAGGGGGATTGTATTTTCCCTGTACAAGGTTTTCGACCGTGCTGATTCCTATGGTATACTTTTCATTTGATCTGACGCCATTTCGAGGGGTTTCAGACTGTATTTCGAAATCCCTTTTACTTGCAAGATAAGCAAACTACCAATAGAATATGGTATCTATGCAAAATGTTCGAGACCATTAAAATTGCTAAATTACTTCTTCCCGAAAAGTAGCAAACCTTTAATATAGTACCCACCCCCTTATAACTTTAAACTATCCTAAAAATTTTTTAGGGCTTTTGTAATGAGTTGAGGGTACTGACCTAGAACTCATTACTGAAGTCCTAAAAAATGAAGTAAATCTTTATTACCATCTCAATTTTGGAAAGAAAAAGAAAAACCCTTTCAAATATTTTTCTTTCCAATAAAAAGGGAAAGATTTCTCTAAACAGTAATATCCTCTTAAAAATAATGCAAGGGCTATGGAACCCTAGCATTGAAGCAAGTTTGGTCTCCCCATTTTTTCTTAATATTACCATACACAGAGATAGGGTTGCAGGTGCATGTACTCCACTTTGCTATTTAAGGGTCTCCTGGCTCCCCGAGGCAAGCTCCACTCTTCCTTTTTATCCCTAGCTTTTCTAAAGCCTTATAAAATATGTCGATCGCCTAGGATGCGATCGACGATCTCAGCATTAATTTTACTTGCTTCTTTTTTGAATGGCGCTAAAATAACCCGTTCAGTCATTTGATTGTAGTTTTCAAACAATTTTCTTATTATAGCCTACCTTCTAAAAAATTTAGTCGGGGCATGATACACATCCAATTTAAACAAAGCGTAAAATTACAATTTGAATATTTACGATCATTGCCAATAGTGAGGAAATCCAAGCAAACCACAAAATGCAAGGGATTTCATTTAGAGTCAATAGATGAATAAAAATGGAACACATCTATTCTCACTAAAATATTTTCTCAGGTAATCCATACTGTCATTTCTTTTTAAGCATTTATAATCTTTGTTAAGACATTTCGCAAGACCTGCATTACCTTTAGACTTTGCAAAATGCTGTAGTATTGTAACAGAACTACTAACGCTATCTATGTTATAATACGATTTGAAATATCCACATGGAATTCGTACCGGAGTGCAATGGTAGCAAACACCATCTCTATATAAACAAGGAAATTTTGCCATCCAGCAGAAACAATACTGGCTGATTTTACTGGGTGTTTTGTGACGCGATCATACATAGGAAAAATTAATTCTGCCTTTTCTAGCATCGCCAAAAATACACCTAAAAGAAAAACATTTTTAAAAAACGATAAATATTATTTTTTGATCCATTTTTTTCTGGTTAAAAAAAGCGAAAACCCTACGAAACTAAGAAATAACAACCAGCCCCTAAAGCAGAAATTCTTATCTAGAATTTTTTTTTTCAAACGAGTAAGAATTTGAGCCCACTTTGGAGGATCATTCACAGAATCATATATTTTATAGGGTTTGTATTCTCCTGAGATCCTTTCAGCTATACTGATCTGAATGGCTATCTCAAAGTTTTGATTGGATGTCTTTGGGAAAAAAGACGTGTGGGAGGTGGGCTAGTGGCCCTAACATGTTTTTATTTACTTTAAAAAAGCATTAGAACTTTCAATTTTCATTTGAATTTGCCCTCTCCCTATCTTATAGCATTATTGGCTCGATACAATCAGCCCATTCAGATAGCTTGACTTTTTGGGAGTTTCCAAGTCTTTTTATTATAATAATAATAATAATTTATTTATAACCCACAAAGTACATTAAACTGTGGAGTAAACACACAAAAAAAGAAAAAAACAAGACAAAAAACATAACAACATAAATAACATAGCAGCATAACAACATACAACATAAGTAAATTACCTCAATTCAAAAAATGGCCAAAGTGGGTCAAAAACACCAATCATTTGCCGAGTTTTAAGACATATATCTTTAGATAAACGTTTCAGTCGCGAGGGCGCATCAACGATGTCAAATTTAGAAACGACTGTATGATTCCGATACCACCGAGGCAGACGCTGCAAATACTTGCAATACTTAAAATATCCTGAGCGTATTTTCTTTATATTCTTCTTGCGAAGGAGGAAAGCAAAACCAGAAAGATAAAAAACAGCAGGGGCGTAAAAACTAGAATAAAGACGGCATAGTCCTTTTCGGTTATACCGACCACGATTTGGTGAAATTTTCGCGTATCCAACCCGCATACTTTTCAGAACGCTGGACGTAATAGCGGAGCAAGTAGACGAAAGTGACATGGAAAAAGAGAGACACAACCATTTAATACTTGCTGAAACCAAGCTGGAAGGGTGTAAAATTGCACTTGGAATTAATGGCCATTAGCAGTACATATTCAAATAGCTTACTAACAAAACAAGACACAGTGATAGGACGGTAATTAGAGCAAGCACTGGCGTCCTTTCCCCTCTTAACTATGGGAGATATACAACCGGACAAAAAACTATCTGGCACAAAGGACTGTGCCAAACACATCTGAAACAATAACTGCAAATGCTTCAGCAGTTCAGGACAATCATAAGCAAAAAACCTGAAGCAAAGACCATCACTATCGAGAGACTCAGACTTATTCACTTGCTTAAGAGCTCGGAGTATAACACCAGATACCACCGACAACACTTGAGATTAGTTGATACGAATTGGGAGGATTGAGTTGACAAGCTTTGTAAAATGATTTTGGAGATTAATATTAAATGAAAGCAAAATATTTTTATAATGAGAAACGAAGTCACATAGCCGAAGAGACGAATTAATTGGAGGTGAACACTTTACACTGTTTATAACACTATCCCAGGATTTCTTGTCACAAGGACCATCCCAGGCATTCAGTCTCGCTCTAAGCAGGGAAGTGAATCGAGAAAGATTTCAGATCGGTCAGAATTAGATAATAAGTCAGTGTTCATGTCGCCGGCGAGAACCCATTTGGTATTTTGTTTTGAAAGGTCGCTAAGTAGTATTCGTAGGCGATTACATGCTTGTGAAAAACTAGACAATGACTGCACAGTCTTTTTATTACAGGGGAAATAAAAGTTTATAAATGCGGTATCACCACATTTTATCGCTAAGATGTTAGCGTCGCTTTGCAATAATATCGACTGAGTCTTGTGTCTGAAATAGATGGCCAGACCTCCTGATGGTCTACCACGGGTTTTCTGGGCGGCTCTCAAGAAGGTATAATGGGTCCGAAAATGCTTTAGGCTATCAACATTCACTTTAGAGAGAAGGTGCTCCTGTAGAAACACAATATCATTTTCAAGCAGCTCACTAATCAGTAGATCTTGGTCTTTTGTACCATTAATATTAAGGGACACAAAGCTAAGCGGAGTTTGAGCATTCATTTATTAGCATTGTTGAGAGCCGATCGGAGAACTTTGCATTTCAGACTAAAACTTACGTGTTCTATACTGCAATTTGCACATTTTGGCGAGGCTTGGCAAGGGTTTTCCTTGGAATTCACATGAGGGCCAGAACATCTGGAACACTTGGGATGTGCTGGTGAGCGGGGACAAGCTCCAATCAGGTGATCAGTACTTTGACAGCGAAAGCATCGACGCGGAATGGATTGAAAGGGCTTAGCGCGAAAAATTTCGTACTCAATACGGATTCCAGACTCCAGCACCGCGTTCAGAGTGGTTTTGTCGATAAACTCGAGGCGAAAAGTGCGAGAATTGCCGATTTGATTACCACTAATAAGTCCTTCCACTGAGGCCTCGAAATCAGCTCATGAATAGTTATGGGGTATTTCACGGACAACAGCTAAAGGCTTTTTATCAATTACTTTGGTTTCAACGTTTGGAATGGAGCTAGTAACTGCTGCATCCAGCGTGTCGGATGAGCGCTTATCACGTACCATCACAACCCAGCTTCTGCTGTGTGGCTTAGATTTCAGATTTACGATCCCGTCATGACCATCCAACGTTTCCAGCTTCTTCATGCGAAAGATAGGTTCGCTGAGCTCTGGGGGTGGGTTTCTTACAACGACAGCGTAGGACGGTTTTTTCGTGTTTTGAGTAGGGGCTACAAGCTTAGACTGTCCCTCAGTAACCTTGGGCGCAATATCACGCAGCTGTTCAAGACAAGAGTTCACCTTGGCACTAAGGGTACTGAAGGCATCAACCGGGAAATATATATTGGGTAAATTTTCTCAGGCTTGCAGCTCTTGATGGGTAACATCAAACTTAATGAATTTTACAGATTTGGAATCAGCAAGAATTGTCAACTTTGTGATGTAGAAATTTCTATCAAAATTCCTTTTCTTGGAGCTTCAGTTACTATTGGGTTAAGATGCTCATTACTTATAGCTTGTTACCGAAAAACTGTTTAATTACTTGGTTTGCCAATGGTTGGAAGTTTTCCAATTAACAGTGGATAATTATGTTGTTTTACAAAATTAAAGAAAACGATTGAAAAATGGATAAAGATATGTTATAGGACGGATATCAGATAGGAATAAAAAAAACAATCAAATATAGTAATTGCTGCCATTGCGACTGCATCCTAATATCCCTCCCCCTTCCCTAACGGGGCCTGATATATCTTTGGTTATATAGGAGATTTTAGCGATTTTTTTTTTTAAGTTGACTTTATTTGAAATTATGAGTCACTATTGATTAGAAGCAAGATATCCGCAATTGATGAGAAATCAGCCAAACTTCACCTTTAGCTTAGAGCTATATATGGTCCCATTAGATAAGACATGAGAAATTGGGATGCAGTAGCAACATAAGCAATTAATATATTTGGAGAGAGCATTGATAGGGAATGTAATAGTACGGGTTTTTTCTTCTATGGTTTCTGCCCAGTGGTGTCAATTAGAGTGAGGGACAGAGATGGGCAGGAGCCTCTCTTATATTTTTTTTTCTCCGTACACCTCTAGATTTTCCCATCCCCCAGGAATACCTTTTCTTGAAAAATAGCGAGATTTTTAAGAATGTCATTTTTGTTGAAAATACCCTTCTTCTTGATTTTCCCCTTCGCCCAATAATACGTTCTCCTGAAAAATGTCAAGATTTTTGAGAAGGTTATTCTTGGCTTTTTTTAAAAATAATCTTTTTGGTTTTTTTCATGGACAAAATAAAAAGAAATTGTCCAAATCAAAAATTTTGGTCATGAACTTGTCAACAACATCGCTAAAGGAACATTAAGGAGAGTGAAGCAGAATTGTAACTGCAGGGAAGATTATATCGTGTCTTATTTTGAAAGACAGTTTAATATGGAATTGAAATGTTACTACTTTTTTCAAAAATTTCCTTCAAAGGCAAAATCTTGTGGCACGATTACCAAGGAATCTTTTAGTTAAATCATTCATTGTCTTAAGTAACAAAACAGAAGATACAAAGTTAGGAGGAATAAAGTCAGTTATCTGAAAATGATTTAAGTTTTTTTTTAACCTTGTCTAAAAGAAGCAGACTCTATGTTAAACATAAAAAAAAACATGTCAAAACATTAAATCTGCGCAGCTAGCTTACCAAAATAGCGGATTTTCTGTTTGAGAAATAATGTGGCCTATAAACTTAATAAGTCTCCAAAACAAGAATAGAATATTGGTAGCTACAGTGATGACAGTGGTCAAACCTGGTTATGAAGCATAATCACTTCAAAAAGTGGATGAAGATATGCTGTAATTTTTCCGGATAAATTGCCTACATATTGTTCTAGGAGCTGGTGGCTGACTAACAGTATTTCAACGATAATCAACCGAATTTTAAGTTCAAAATATACTCATAGAGAAATGAGCCGCCGAAAACACAATGCGTTACAAATTTGACGACGCATCGTTACCAGGATGAAACCACAGACGTACGCAGCGCTCTCAAGATCATCCCTTGATAATGTTTGACAGAAGACGCACGAGAGGTCATCCTGGAGAGGCATCGTTGTCGCCGTATGTGCCGACCAGCGTGGGAAGTATTAAGTCTAAGTAAATAAGTCAGAATAAAAGATTAAGCTGTTTTTAGCTTAAAAAGATTTAAGCTAAAAACAGCAGTTTTCCTGTTTGTAACGTGAATATGGAAAAAAAATATGAATGACATTGGTCTTCTGTTTGATTTTAACATCATATTTATGCAGCAGAAATGGATAATGAAAATGACAAAATTAGCTGGAAAACATTCTCCAGCGTTAGCACCCAGGCAACATTGTAGTCACACTTGTCTATAAAATCAAACGTACGACTACAGTGCGTTAATTGGGGACTCCATTCATAATTTCTCGAGTTGAACATTGTTCAATTTTCAAGCATAAAACTCTTGATTGACAAATCAAAGTTAAGATTTAAAACATAGTTATTTTTAAACCTAGGAAAAATTTTAGCTTTGAACATTAATTTTTTAATCTGTAACAGAAATCTGACAAAATTTTAAAAGATTTAGCATTAATAGAAAAGAATTGGAAGCAAATTAGTGTTGGTGCAAACTTTTAAAACCAACTTCTTGTAACTTAAATTTCCGACTTTTAAAATACATATGCGGCGCTGAAATAAAGAGAAACGTTCTGTCATTCGTAAAATCTGGCTTTTTTCTTATCGAAGGATGTGGCTATACTATGGCTCCACCATAATTGGTTCTAAACTATTTTATACGCCAACTTCGTCTTCTTATCTTTTCTCAAATTTCTGTTTTAAGGTAGAAAACTGCTATCCACTGTATTCAGAGCATCCATTTTTTTCAGTTCAAGAGTATGCTTGAAAGTTGAACAATGTCCAACTCGAAAAAATTATATAATTGACACTGTAAGCTTGTCTAATTTTAATTGTGTCGACAAAATATGACTATAATGTAGCCCAGGCATCAAGGACAAAATTTGTGATTGACCGAACAGGGTCAAGAATTAAGACAAAATCTTTTGAAAGTAGTAGTAGTAGTAGTAGTAGTAGTAGTAGTAGGAGTAGTAGACAGGTTTAATAGCAAAAACTTGACAGCTGTCGCTGATTTGTGTTTCTTTACAACATATACAAAATCAAGCTACACTTGTAAATATAAATAAAACTATAAATATTAACTTTTATTATACATTTTGACGAAAACCGGGACGAAAGAATTACCATATCGGTTTGTTCTTGCTTTAACGGGAACTAACTTATCTTGCTTTCTCGTTCTTGATGGTAGAGGTTGATCAGGTAGAATGTCACAGTGCTGAGATTTAAAAAGCAAGTACTTTCCGAAACTCATTATCAGAGTTTCGTACCGGTTTTGGAGTGACGGCAGTCCTAGCACTTCCAGAGCCTTTTCGTAGGGGATGTCACGGCGGCCCAAGATGATCGATACCGCTCGCTTCTGAACCGATTCAATCTCCTGACAAAGATACTCTGTTCTCAGTGCTGAGGGCACCCAAACAGGACACGCATATTTCAGAATGGGGCGGACATACGCTATGTATGCATACTTAATACTCTCTGTGTTTGCACTGAACCTACGCATACCGTTTAAAGTCTGTAGACTAGCGTTTGCACTTTTAACCACGTTTTCAATATGTGTGGAAAAGTAGAAATGATGAAGCCCAAAACAGCAGTTTTCCTATTTGTAATATGAATCTGAGAAAAGTTTAAAAGACCTAATACTAATGGAGAATGGTTCAGAACAGATTGACGGTGATGAAAGTTTTTCAAACCAATTACTTGCCGTTTTATCTTTTTGCTTAAAAAATACAAATGATATTTTAAAAGGAAAAGAGCTTATTTAATTCATTAAAAATTGGCGTTTTTATTGATAAGCGTAAATATGGTGTGGGTTGGGCATTAAGCTTATGAAGTTCTTAATTAATTTTCCTAGTTTCCATACAAAAAGCTGCTATCTGTGTTAAAAAATCCTGAAAAGTCAAGCATATTTCAATGTTTCTTTCTGAAAATACAAAGCACATGTCCAGTGTATTGACTTCCAGAAAGTAAGAGCTTCTAATAAATTGAACTACCCATATGTATATTTGAATACATTGTTAATTATTTTTTTTTTCAAGTGCTTGTTGGTCCTTGAGCCACTCTTTATTCTGCATTTTTGTAAGTCATCAATTCAGTTCCTGTTCTTTTATTAAAACCCTTACATTAGCTTTCATTAAGGAGTGACAGCAAATAACCAATATAAAACTAATCAAATTTCCAAAGTAATTTGAATTTTCCCTGTCTTCTTTGCTGAAAATCCAAAAACAAGGTTGGGTAATACAGGAAAACTCTGCTTTTGGGAGGGGGAGAGTGGAAAATCCAGATTCCTCATTTCTTTAAGCGTTTTGCAGATACAATATCAAATGAATAAGTCAATTAAACAACTTTTTTTTCTCATGCAGTTCTGAGAAACTTTTGTCGCTATATCATTGGTAAATTAGCTTTCCGATATACTCATGAAATGCCAACGGAAAGCAAGGCTCTTAAGCCTTAAAAGATGGACGTAAGCCACAAAAGATGGATTTTTTATGGATGTTTTTCATCTTGGTTTATAATTTGGGTAGCATTTTTAAATTTTCCAGTGAATCAAACCTTTCCACGAATTTTTGTTAGTTCAGATTTAATGCTATGCAAAAATTAATTGCTAGGAACGCCTTTAGCAGAAAAAAAACTCTTAAAGACGGGGGAATGAACCGCAGAAAAATTTATAGAAATTATTTGTTGGTGAAAATTATTCCCAACAACTTGTAAAAGGGTGACAAGGACCTGCTTTATCTAAAGTCATTGACAAATTAATTACAGATGGAAAAAATGGGCGTTAGTTTTCAAATATATTGTGCTAACGAACTGTAAGTAAGGAGCGACTCGGCTCAATAGTAACCGTAACTAAGAATGGAATTTTGATATCAATAGAAACATCAAAAGAATCGTCCTATTATGCTGATTCTAAATATACAAGATTCATCAAAAGCTACAAGCCTGAGAAAGTTTACCTGGTTTTCAAAAAAGGGGGAAATAGCCCCGAAAGTCAATGAATTTTAATGAAAATTTCCCCGTCATATTCAGCGCATCAGGAAACCTCACTGTAGAAGTTTAAAACTTCTTTATTCAAAAATGTGAAATTTTACATTTAATTTTTGTCAGAAGAAAGTTCACGGATGTTTCTTGTTCTGTTTTTTGTCTGTCTTTCCCACGGCGATTATATCAAACTAATGGCCCTAGAACATCAGAAGAACGTGCATTCGGGCGGAAGTTAGAAGTTTTAAGTGGACAAAAAAATTTCAGGGCAACTAGCCCTTTTCCCCAAAGTCTTCCAATCAAAATTCTTAGATAGCCATTCTTATTCAGCATGGATCAACGATCCAAAAACTATGCCTAAAGGTTAGCATGGCCCCCCATAGCCCGTGAGGCAATGCCGATAAGTTATGAAGTTTGCCCATTGTTTGTATATAGTATTTACTATTATGAAGTATACAGACATTTTGAGTTTCCACGGGGAAATTTTTCCGCGGAGAGGGACATTTTTGTGGATACGCTTTCCAGGAAAAATTTTAAACACGGAGGTGATTTGACGCAGATCCTATGCTATTTTTTTAATTTGTCTTGCTTTCTCTTTTTCAGTTCAATTTTGCACGTGGTGATGTTCCGGAGGAATTGTCCTGGAGAAATTTTCAGCGAGTTTGGAACTCTGGGGAAAAAATACCACGGAAGGGGGATTTATGAGTGATCAGAAAACGATTAGAAGTTAAGGTCTTTTCAAATGAAAGCATACTAAAGAACATTTTTCAGGCTGAATCGTCCGCAAGAAATTTTGTGGAGGGGTCGATTTTTAGTGAAGATCGGATTGTCCGGAGGGGATTTTGCGGGGGGGGGGGTATTTTATGTGGGAGGACCTTTCCACGGAGGACTTTATCGCGAGGGAAGGGATTTTTCATGGGGGGTGAGCCATAATTACCGGCATTATTTTGAAAATGATTAGAAATTAAATTAAGAGAAAACAAGTTTAAAAATGCAAGTTTAAAAGTAAAATTAAAAATGTGACTATGAAGAATCATCTCTATCGAAAGTCTTCTCTCGTTTGGTAGCCACGGGGCGCTGGTTCAGAACTTTCAGAATCCTTTGTAAGTTTATTTTTAAAAAGTGCAATTTTTTTCAACTGAAAGTCAGAAGCAACTTTAAGACTCAAAACAAACAAAATTATTCCGCTTGCTGTTTGTACTAAAGTTTTTAGCATACTTCAGCGTAAAGATCAAAGTATTGAGGAGGGGGGAAGTATATACGGAACAATTTCCATTCGTTTTGAGTTTTAATGTTGCTCCTGACTTTAAGTTGAAAAAAATTGTTTTTTCTTATTTAATAGATTTACAAGGGATGCTGAAACTTCTGAGCCAACACCTTGTGGCTGCGAAACGAGAGAAGACTTTCGAGAGAGATAATTCCCCATAGTCGCATCTTATCGAATCGGTTAGATTAAGAAGGTGGGATAAAACCTGATGGAAGCCCAATATTGATTAAATAAAAACCGCTAGGCGCAGACAACTTCTTGGCCTGATAATCTAGGCACTGTCCTAGTGGAAGGGCTGGCCAGCTGCAGCTGCCCCCAGCTGTCACTGTGAGTGTGCCCACTATGACAAAATTTTTCACTTTGATTCAGCTTTCATTTGCTTATATTTGAGTCAAGAGAGGGGAGCTACAATTAATTTTGTCCTGGGCATCGTAAACCTTGAGAACAGCTCTTTGTAAAGCAGTTTGTCATTGAACAGCCAAAAACTATTTACCGATCAGGCTGGTTTATATTTCTACGGACCTTTGATAAACCACTGTGATAAATCCGCTCAGGAAATCATTGAAGAGCTGTTAAAGAGTGTCGGCGACTCACTTGTTCTAAGCATAAAAAGAAAGTTGATGAATTTAGTAATATTCTATTTTCGGCAAATACGGTTGAAATGTCAGCGCAAGACGGCAAGAGTCAATGGATAAAAAACTCAGTTGGATTTAACTCTGGAATAGAAAGGAAGTCTTGAAAGTTTTCGCTAACATTTTGGATGTTTCTAGGTAAAATGAGCTCATTTTTAGTTAAGCTATAAAGTTGTTTAAAAGTGAGATTTATGTGAGTGTACAACCAACTGTGAAAGACACCTTAGGATAGCCTATGGTTTATTATGGAGCAAAAGTCAGATAGAAACAAAAGATATACTAAAAGGGAAGTTTACCTTTATATTCTCTGTTTAACATTCATCAATTACATACCAAGATTGATTCTGATAAGGAAATGGTAATAAAAGAGAAATAACCTAGGCTAGCCTAATATTTGGCTCTCCAGTCAACACCCTTTCCAAGTTATCTATCTGTTGGTAAAATTCTAGACAATTAGCTTTTGTTTATCTCGAAAAGTTGTTGAGGAAGCAGAATTAAACTCTCAAGAATGAATACAAAGTATCAATGATTGCCTGGGAAGGTATTGAAGCACACACCTCCACTCCTTTGGTAATTTGCAGTTTTCAACATAATTTAGCTGGGATGAAAGTGAATGCATAACTTAGTGCCTTCTCTTATGCTCTTTTATAGTTCACTAATTGTTCCTGGGGGAAGTTCCATTTTGGCCTTTAATTTAGGCACCAAAAGGTAAAACAGCCAACAGTACCCAAGAGTTTACTGACATGTTTCTTAAAAAATACTGTCTAATGAGAAAAAGTTGCCATTTGCAACTGATTTAGGAATGGTGTTTATTATTTTCCTTAGTCTTAATAGTAAAATGTTATTTTGAAAACAAATGTATTGGAATTTAAAAAAGAGCCTGGAAACCCTTGAAAATGGCATCAAATCAAATTGAAAAGTATTTCTCAGTAAAACTGATATGGTTTTTGAGGGGTTCTAGCTCTTTTAAAATTTAACTGTAGGATTGTGCAGCACAAAGCCCCCATTCAGGTAAATCTATGACAGTTCATATAATTGACTTACCAATAAAGTGAATATTGGCTACCACTTGATGTCTTTTGTTATGCTCTTTACAAATATAACATTCACTTCTACCACAAATTCCAATTTAAGCACTTTTTGAGTAACCTAAACTAACCTTATTGTAAATAATTTTTGCACTGAGACAATATACTATTATTTTGTTAGGAAACAACCAATAACTCCTACTTTAATTGAAAATTCATCATTTTTTAGAGCTCAAAAAGTGCAAGCTAACAAATTTGCAATAGAAGTGGTCATAATATCCATAAAGAACATAAAAAAAAGGCATCAAGTGGTATGTTTACTTTATTAGTAAGTCAATTATATGAACTGTCTTAGACTTCCACCCATTCATCCTAGAAGACTCAGGGATTTCATGCTGGCCAGTTCTAAGGTGGCTTAAACACTTGGTGCAGTATTGAGAAGATTTGTTAGTCTCTGTATTTTGCATGGTTTTTGCCCATTGATTACAATAGCCCAAAATAGTTTTAATGATGTAAGTAATGTTAAAATTGCTACTTGGAATGGTACAAGGTTAAAAAACAACTATTGTGTTGATATTTTGAATGATGTTATAAGTTTTAGAACTTAAATTCCAGGAATAGGAAATTTGAAATTAGTGGTATAGAATTTATTTGTCCAGGCAGGAAGAATGAAGTGCATATTCATGATACATAAGGAAGCTATAAAATTTGCATAGGTTAAGAAGGTATGACTAAACAGTAAAAGGTACCAGTCATAGTTGTAAATGTCCCTGTAGAAGCACCTGATGGAGATAGTAGTGACTTGTTGAATTTTACTTACAGCTGCAGGAACAAATAGACAGAAATCCAGGTAGAAATAGCCTGTAGTATTTTTAATAGGGAATTTGGTAGTTAACCATTATTATTTTCTTTTCCCATGGAGAATTTACTCAGACTTGCATGATATACCCTCTGCAGTTCAAGTTGTTCATGCCCACTGTAAATCAGTTTCTTTTGCTAGTTTCTTTCAACTTATCATGAGAAAAGACAAAGAGAAGTGATAGAATAGATGGCAAATATATAATGTGGGTTATATATTTGCATATTAGGTGGGGGGGGGGGTAAATTATTTGGACAGTGTGAAGTCATAAAACAATTTCTACTTCATAATATCAGAATAATTATAGCTAACACATTTTGCATGCAGACCTGCTGTACTTCACCCCATCTTCCCCCTGCAGCTCAAGAAATGAAGTTAGGTTAATCCTAATAAAATATACATAATTATGATAACATATAATACTTTGGAAACAAATTTTGGCTATATATGCATATATTAGAGGGGGTGGGGGTAAAGTACTGCAGGTCTGCTTGTAATATGTGTCAGCTACAATTATTCTGATATAATGAAGTAAGAATTGTTTTCTGACTTCAAACTATCTGAATACTTTTAGCAGTAGAGATTTTATAATACAAGTACCAGGGACTATAATGCGCAGGTTGGTAGAAGTAGGGATAGATTATATCATAGCATAGGTAAATTGCTACCTGTATGATATACCTCCTACCTAATATTCATCTAATATGTTTCTCTGATCCTCAATCCTAATGAAATATACCAAAAAAAGATGGAAACACAATACTTTAGACACGAATTTGGGTTATATATTTGCCTATTAGGGGGTTAGGGGTAAAGTATAGTGGGTCTGCTTGCCTGATGTGTTAGGTAGAATTATTCTGCATATTATGTAGGGAGAATTGTTTTTTAACTTTACACTGTCCAAATGTGCAAATATATAGCCCAAATTATATATTTTTCATCTATCAAGCCACTTCTGTTTGTCTTGTCTCACTCTCAGCTGAAATAAACTAACAAAGAAACTGGTTCTATAATGTGTTAATGAATGAAAAAATTGAGCAGTAGGGGATTTACCATACAAGTCCCAGTAAATTCTTCATAGGAAAAGAAAATAGTAATGGTTATAGACTATTGTAATTTTACATGTGTAATAATCTAGTTGTAATCCATACTGTATTCAGTGATTAATTGGCCTATAAGTTAACATAGTACCCAAATGGGGATGTGATGACCAACCTTACTGATTTTGCTATTGTAAACAGAAGTTTGGAAAAATCAATACAAGAGTATTATAATGGTATAAAGGGGTGCTGTTATTGAGGTTAAAAGTAAAGATCACTTTCTACCAGCATCTAGGGTTAATCTGAAGTGAAATTTTTGAAGGATAATTGCCCTCCAGGAAGTGTAAAATTGGACAATGTAGAAGATGGATAGAAATTTAAAATTAGAGGAATGTAAAGACAGTAGGGAAAGCATTAAAATATGAACTAAGGAGGTGTTAAGTGGGAGCCATAGATAAAATTGCTGATGACCTGGAAAATGCAGCTAGACAGCATAATAGTAAAATTCTGTAGTTGCATGTTAAAAAACTGAGAGGCAGTGGTCAATCTGGAATTGTCCCAGTAAAAGATTGGAATGAGGCCACTGTTAGTGAAAAGGAAAAAGTTAAAGGACAGAACCTTCCAAGAATGTGCTAAACCATGATAAAGCTATGGTAAATGATTGTGACAAAGAACTGAAGGAACATTTATTTTGTAATGGAAATTAGAGATTTTTTGAATATGATGGTTACCTTAATTTGCACTTTGGAGCAAAATTAAGGTCCATACTGGATCTGTTCTGCTCTGTGTCAAAGATTCTACTTTTAGGTCAGAATCTTGTCTCCACAACAGCATCTAAAAGTGATTTTTAGCAGCTGTAAGCACTCCTGTCTCTTTTTGTAAGGGAGATCATGTTGGCCAGTTTTGCACCTCATGGCATACCTCTGAACTCACTTGATTAGGCTATATCGTTTTTATTGGAAAGGGAGGCAAGACTTGCACAAATTTAATAACAGGCCTGGCTATAGCCTTATATAGCCATAGAAAGACTTTAAAGGAATGGCTAGTTAAGGTGGATTTGAGGAGACCAAGTCTTGAATTTGCTCTTGACACTGCTTGTTGCCAGTGGTTGTGGATTTTCAGTTGTTCATCTATCAGTACTTCTAGATCTCTTTATTTGTGACTAGGCTTTAGTACTGAATCTGAACCTGACTGTGAATATTTTAAACAATAAGTTGTAAGAAAAATGTGATTCTTTCCTGCTTTTTAGGGCCATAGTAAGAGAAAGGTTGAGATGGCTAGGACACTTTTGAAAATGAAGGATGAAGGATTGCCAAAGATTGTCTGGCCAGCCATCGAGGGCAAAATGAAAAACAGGTCATCCCGAATTTGGCAGGAGGAGTTCATAAGGAAAGATTTAAGGGAAACTAGAACTTCTTGGGAGTGTTTAGAGAGGGAGGCTTTAAAAAGATTGGGATGGACAGGGAGCGCGCATAGGATTGTTGACCTCAGGGGGATCGATGGTGCTGTTAGTTGTTAGCAGTAGTAGTAGTAGTAGAGCCAATGAAAAAGGGTAAATATATAGAAAATAAACCATAACTGACATAGAGACAAGACGAGCACACTACTTGATTCCTTTTCTTATGCTCTTTCCTAATGCAACAAGTAATTCAATTGCAATTTCACCCCTGCTCCCTTGATTGTCCAATTTATAGCCCAGGGAATATGTAAAAACTAAAAGAATGAAATTTTTACTTTATAATATGCAGGATGTTTTTATTCATGAGATTATTATGTTTCCTTCCATTATTATACATTTAATAAAATATTCCTAACAACATTTTGGTAAATATACCTGTAATCACACTGCAACAAATTACTGACTGAGGAGATAACCAGATTAATATACGAGTTATTATATATGACTAGAGCGATGTAATGGAGAAATACTGTATTAGTGCTATATATGATACCATTGGAAGGGGGGGGGGTCTGTATTTGAATGTGAATTGATTAGTATATTTGGAAAACATGCTCTCTTCTTACAAATATTATCCTCTGGTTCTTCTGCTCGATTTGCTGATTCAAAAAACGCCGTTCTGAGAATTTGACAAGGTATCTTGAACTTTACTATTTTTTTTCAGGGTACAAATCAAATCTTAGTGTGGTAAAGCTACAATACTGGAACTCATGGACGGGTCACTTAACCCAATGATGATGGCTCCAGCTCTACTGGATATGTAGGGAAATATGGCTTTGTCATTATGGGATATAGTTCTATGGATTTTTTTATTAACTTTTAATGCTCAAGCTGGTAAGGATGAGTCCTTTTCCTTGTAGTTGATACCATTTCTGTAGGCCTCTTTTGTTTATTGCAAAGTTGAACTTTTAACATATTCTTGTTTATAGCTTAATGATAGATCACTTTGTGCAATTAGATATCCACTTAGTCCAAAAAGTATGGTTAAACTTTGCACTATATACTCTGGTCATCATATTAAAGTCATTTTCATAACAGAAAAGTAAATTTGAAAAAAAAAAATACCCCCTACTAAATAGAAAAGTAAATTTGAAATTGGAAAATGACTGTAAAATAATTTTCGACTAGCAAATCAACCTTGGTATTTAAATCATTTTATAGATTTCTTCATTAAAACTAAATTCACCTTTGTTTTATTTTTAAATTGCTAACTCTACTGTCAAATTAAAAAATTAGGAGTTGAAAAGTAGGCTGTATGGGCCTTTGACCTAGCCCTTCTGACCCTGTTGCGACCCAAATAGCTGTTTTAAACAATAAGTCAACAGCCGCCGTGCAAAAAGTGCGGTAGCAATGTTACTTGGCATTTTTCAAATTTGTTGGCAGATTTTGTCTGAAAAAAACATTTTGATATAAAATTTTTTTTTTTACTCAATAAAAAATTTTAAAATACAAGTTTTGCTCTTCTGTGCAAAAAGTGGGGTAGTATAGTAGCAATGCAATGTGGTAGTCTTCATGGCTTAGTAAAATTTGTTGGCAGATGTCGTATGAAAATACCAGTGCTTCCACTATCCCCAAATTTTTGAGGATTTCCCTAAAAATCTGTCTTCTCGAAAGAAATTTCTCACAAGTAACAATTCACCCCTAGTAACTATCACTTTTACTTAACTTGACGTAAATTTTTCACTACTTTTCAAAGGTTTTGCCTCAATTATTTACTACACATCAAAAATCAGACATAGATCATTGAATTAAGAAAATTGACGTTTCTTCCTATACTAGTATTAAATAAAAAAAAACAAGTTTTTTTTAACTGAAAGTAAGGAGCGATTTTAAAACTTAAAACGAACAGAAATTACTCCGTATATGAAAGGGGCTGTTCACTCCTCAACGCCCCGCTCTTTACGCTCTTTATCGATATGTACAATAAGAGTTAATGTTTATAGTTTGATTTATATTTAGAAGTGTAGTTTGATTTTGAATATGTTGTAAAGAAACGCAAATCAGCGATAGCTGCCAAGTTTTTGTTATTAAACCTGTCGACTACTACTACGTATATCTCAGACTTTGAATACTATACTCCACTAGCAGTGTTAGAGTAAATATGATACAGTACTTTTGATAAAATGGTATAATATAAAATTATGGGGTATGATATTTATGGTTAGTATATGGCTTGCCACTGAATTAGATTATATTGTTAATTGTGATTCAGAAAACTTTGATATGTCTAATTGAAAGCTATACTAAGTTACACTTGTTACTTTTCTGCAAACTTTACGTATAAAAATACTTTTTTCTCAAAGTAAGGCTGGCAAAACACAAGTTGTTCAGCTTTTGAAATTGTCTTGTCATTGTGAAATCATGAAATTGTTTGAAAGTGTCGGCAGCTTTTGAAACTCTGCTACTGGCAGCTTTAAAACTTTTTGCAAACCTGGTCATTAGCTTAATGTTTGTTTGTTTTTTTGAAAGTAGGTTCTAAAGTATATAAATATTAGAATTATGTTATTGTTTAGATGAAAAAAAAGATATGTGCATGAATATTAAAGCCCATTCCTTACTTTGAGAATTAAGAAAGGAATTTAAATGAATGCTGCAAAATTACTGTATGAATTGGAATGAATGCTGATTGATTTTAGATTGCCACTGGCTTATCCACGTTCATCTTGAAGTTTCTCGGGAGGAATACAAGATTATGTAGTTTTGATGTTGTTTCAAGTAGTATTATTGAACCTTATTGTGCTTGCTTCAAAATTGTTCAGTTGCGATGCAGAAAATAACAAAAGAGTCAATGTAAGAGAAAACCCAGAAAATAAGAGTAAACTCTTTTTAGAACGGGGGATATGAGAAAGACACAAAAGACAAAGAAATGAAAGTATGAGAAAGACACAAAAGACTATGAAATGAAAACCAAGTGACATTTTTAAAGTCCTTGCCTTCCTTAAGAAGAGTTGGTGCCTTGAAAAGAAGTTGAATTGAAAAAAGGTGTGGGAGGGGGACTAGTTGCCTCCATTCCCTTTTGACTTTGAAAACTTCCAATTTCACATCGAATGAGCCTCTCTCAGACCACCCAGTCTATGGTACGTGGTGGGGGGGGGAACATATTTTGAAGGTACTTGACCGAGTACGTAAGCTTGATTAGCTTTCTAGTTTATATCGATCTAAGTCCTCATTGGTATTCTTTTATAAATCAATTTGTAACTGTACAAGTTAATGCTGAAAAATAAATTATCATATATAAGATTCCAACTCAATGTAATTCAACCAAGAACAAACGTTTAAATTTCAGCACCTATTCAATTTAATATCTAGCAATTCAAATGAAAAATTGAAATTCAAATCCTATTTAAAAAAAAAAAACTTTTTCAACTGAAGGAAGTAGCAACATTAAAACTTAAAACCAACAGTTGGTATTTTGTACGTGAGGGGGGCTGGCCCCACCTCAACTCCTTGCTCTTTTTGCTAAAGTTCGGCTTTTTGTAAAATTCTTTAAGAACAACTGCTGAAAAACAGGAACAGTTGAATTGGAATTAGGAGCTTTTCTGAAGCACTAAAAATCATTAGAGTAACGAGTGAAAGATTGACAAGGATAGTCCCCATCTGTACGGAATAATTTCTGTTGGGTTTAAGATTTAATGTTGCTGCTTACTATACTAGTCGCTCATGACGTTATTACGCAGACATGGGTCTGACGCAATACTATAGCGCACGGGTATAGTACACCTACATAGTAGGGAATGTTTTCAGATGTCTGTTACTTCATAGGGAATGTTCTCAGATGTCTATTGTATAATAGGGAGGGTTTATAATAAGGTTTGATGTGTTACATAATATGACTTCTTGTTATACCGTTAGTCAAGTGGGGAAGTCCCGGTTGTAACTGAGGGGGAAAGACGCGTGGGTGCTATGTAATAACGGCACACACGTGGAATGTGACGCAATCTTGCGTGCCTAGCTAGATTCATGGGGGGATGAGGTAATCCGAGACTTGTTAGATTTACTGGGAATAATGTAATGGCAGCGCATACGTGGGTGTTATATAATGACGATGTACACGTGGGATGTTACATAATACTTTAGGAGATTTCATTTTCTTTTAGATTTTTTTTCTCAGTGTACGTTTATATTCTAAAGATTTTTAGTCCACATTATGATTCGAAAGGGATTCCCCTCAATGATCTTGACCATGAAACCCTTACTAATAATTTGACTCGGCTAATACATTCTAAATGATAGCCTATTCAGCGCATGTAGAATCCCCTGTTCGTGCATACTAGAATCATTAAATGGATTGCGTGATCCCATATGCTTGCAATAACTGACATGCAGGGTAGAAAATCGATAATCGAAATTCGGTTATATTTGGAGTACACCTGCTTGTTGTGTAATGCTTTAGAGGATGTTATCAGATAACGTTGGGGGGTTGCCCTTAATGCACTTTTTACTAATCTAGTCTTTTTCAAGCAGATGGTATTTTTCGGGCATTTTCATGCAAAAATATTCATTTACTCCAGAATGATCATTCAAACCTAATGAAAAAATCCTCGTTAACGTTTCTTCTGATTACTCCTAGTAATTGAGGCCACCTTGGCAATATGTGACTGGCCCGTAAAATACAGCAAAAGCAACTCAAACTAAAAAAACGGAAAAAACAAAACGTGAAAAAAGGTTATAAAGGATAAAATATAAGCAAAAAGAACCATGAATTAAAGAAAGGCGGGGTTCCTAGTAAGCAATCCCAGATGGGGGATTTGTTATTAGAGGTGCATTTAAACCACATTAATATATTTTTTGAGGGCTTTTAATGAAAATACCCCGTTTCTTTGACTGAGCCTTAGGTTTCACTCCCTCAAAGTCGAAATTTTTTTTAACACCTCCCAGCTTAACTTAAAGCTCTAAAAAAATGTTAGTCCAAGCAATTCACGCGACCAAGGCTATATGTGGTTGGCCCGTAAAATACAGAAAAAAAACAATTTAAACTAAAAAAATGGAAAAAACAAAATATGAAACAGCTTATAAAGGATAAAATATAAGCAAAAAGAATCACGAATTAAAGAAAGGTGAGGATTGTACCAACCAATTCCAGAGAGGTGGGTTGATATTAGAGGTAAATTTAAACGACATCAAGATATTTTTGTGGGTTTTTAATGAAAATCCCTCGTTTCTTTTAGTCAAGACTATATATTCCCCATGGACAAGTGCACATTTGAATAATATTTTCTCTTCAAATTTCACATAATCTAGTTAAACATTTAAGCCACTCTAAGATATTTTGACGGCCTTTAATGAAATTACCTTGTGTCTTTGACTAAGCGTTAGATTTCACTCCTCCTCAGTCGAAAAATTCTTTTAACGCCTCCCAGCTTAACCTTTAGCTCTACAAAACTTTGGTCCGAGCAATTCACACCACCGTGGGAATACGTGGCTGGCCCGTAAAACACAAAAAAGCTATGAAGAAAACTATGAAGAAAACGTCAAACTAAAAAATGAAGAAAACAAAACATAAGAAAAGCTTATAAAGGATAACATATAAGCAAAAAGATCCATGAATTAAAGAGAGGCGGGAATCCTACCTACCGATTCCAGAGAAGAAGGTTGATATTAGAGGTAAATTTAAACCACATTAAAATATTTTCGAGGGCTTCTAATGAAAATCCCTCCTTTCTTTGAGCCAAGACTGCATTCCTTGTTGACAAGCGCACATTTGAATAGTATTTTCTCTTAAAATTTCACCTAATCTCGTTAAAGGTAAATGTAAGCCTCATTAAGATATTTTCGAGGGCTTTTAATGAAAATACCTCGTTTCTTTGACTGCGCGTTAGATTTCACTCCCCCTCAGTCGAAAAAATTCTTTTAACACCTCCCAGCTTAACTGTAAACTCTAGAAGCTAACTTTGGCACTGTCTAGCACCCCTCGTCATTCCTAAAATATTTTCCAGATATTTTCTTGTTAAAAATCGCGTATCAAATTCTTTGATTCATTTTTTTCGCCAACCAACCCTCCATGTTGCACCACGTCAGTTTACGCCACCGTGCCACCCCATGACTGGCTCTCTGGCACCCTATGGCACCTTTCATCATTCCCTAAGTCATTTCTTAGATATTTTTTAAATAAAGAGATAACCAATGCCGCTTTCCCCCTCTTCCCCCTCCCCAACTGCTTACGGTGGTTCCAGTTCTGATTCTGCTATTTCCCACTCCGGTTTCAGTTCAAGCCCCGGTTTCAGTTCAAGCCCCGGTTCCGCCGAATACAATTCCAGTCCCACCGGCCCCGATTCCAATTCTAGTTCTGTTTCACCACTTCTATTCCCTTCCCCAATTTCCACAGTAAAACATGAATTTTTCCCTGAAAAATTCTAAAATTATAAATGGCACCACAACGTGATTTTATACTTAGGTTACAGTGTGTTAACTGATTTTGAGTCAGGTTCGCTTGGGCTTAGTAAGCATGTGTCTGCACACTTTCTAAGCGCTAACGAACCTAACTCAAAATCAGTTAACAAATGTAACCTAAGTAAAAAGTCAGTTGTAGTGCCATTTAGAATTTTAGAAATTTTTAGGGACTTGGAATTTTTGCAAGATTTTGTTGATAGTTTGTATGATTTTGATAACACCACGTAAGGTTTTGATAATGCAATAGCGGATTCTCATTATATCAGACGAGAATTTGATAATGTAGAGCAAGATGTTTGATAAAAGCAGAGAAGATTTTGATAATACCATACAAGATTTTGATAATACTTGATAATAATTTGATAGTAGTAGACACGATTTTGCTATAATCATTCTGATTTTTGATAATAACTTGCAAAATTTAGGTAGTGCTAGAAAGTATTTTCATAATATCTCGCACGACTTTCAATATCTAACAGGATCTGGTAATATCATACAAGACTGATAATATCATGTAAGGTTTTAATAATATTTGACAAGATTTTGATAATCTTCAAATAGCAGAAATGATTTGGATAGTATTATATTAAGTTTTGTTAATATTTAACATGCTTTTGATAGCATCATGTTAGATTTGGGGAATAGAAGTCACGTTTTGATTGTTGCAGAATATATTTCGTTAATAACGCGTGAGACTACGATAATACCATGTAAGATTTTGCTAATAACTCGCATGATTCTGATATTATCGTGCGTGGTTTTGATATTGCCATAGAGGATTCTCATTAAATTAGTGGAGATTTTGATAATGTAGGGCAAGATGTTTCATAATATTAGATAAGATTTTGATAATATCATACAAGAGTTTGGTAATACTTGGCATGACTTCGATAATATCATGTAAAGTTTTGATAATATTTGACTATCATGTAAGGTTTTGACAATATTTGACAAGGTTTTGATAATCTTGATAATTTCTTAAACCACATTAGCCAGCTATAACATAAAGAAAGAAAACGATCAAAAACGGGGTTTTTAAACGCCAAACCAAAATACTGAAGAAAACACAGAAAGCCAATATTTCGAGTGAACAACTGCCTCTTTTCTTCAGCGCGAACAAAATAATATAATCAAGGAAAAAGCAAAAACCGAAAAACAAACGCGGAAAGTACAACAAAACCAATTAAAAAACAATGAAAAAGCCGCCAAAAAGTTAAAGATAAATAAAATTCAATAAACGACCAAAAATTATAAGAGTTAAAATCAAATAACTAACAACAACAAAGTGAGCTATTCGGCAATATCCGCGATTTGTACAAAATCCAAACAAATATGAACTGCCATCGGCGGATACTAACGAACAACTTTATGATACTATGAATTCTCTATGATACTCTGATACTCTATGATACTATGAACGAGCAACTCTGTGATACTGTGAACTGCCAGCGTCAGTTATTGCAATTATACGGGAACACGCAATACATTTAATGATTCTAGTATGCACGAGCAGGGGATTCTTCATGCGCTGAATAGGCTATCATTTAGAATATATTAGCCGAATCAAAATGTTAAAAAAGGTTTCATGGTCCAGATGTCCAAGGCCCAGCTCCTTTGAGGGGTATCCCTTTTGAATCCTAGTTTGGACTAAAAACCTTTAGAATATAAGGGTGCCACAAGAAAATTTTTTAAAAGAAAATGAAACCTTTTAAAGTATTATGTAACATCCCACGTGTACATCGTCATTAAATAACACCCACGAGTGCGCTGTAATTACATCATTCCCAATAAATTTAGCAAGTCACGTAAGATTACCTCACCCCCAATAAATCTGGCTAGGCACGCAAGATTGTGTCACATCCCACGCATATACCGTTAATACGTAACACCTACGCTTGTTTCCCCCTCAGTTACGACCGGGACTTCCCCAATTGACTAACGGTCTCTAAAAAGTCCTAGTATGTAACACCCCAAATCCTATTACATCACTAACAAAGTAAACCCTTCTATTATGTAACATACATCTGACAACATTCCCAATGAAGTAACAGACATCTGAAAATATTCCCTATTACGTAGGTGTACTATACACTTGCGTTATAATATTACGTCGGACCCCGGTCTGCATAATAACGTCTTGAGTGATTAGTAGCTCCAATAGTTTACCCCCTATCTGTGCTCTTGAATAGAATGGGCCTAACTTCTACAATACTTTGGAGGTAGATGAAGCTATCCATCGATTTCACTTTCTCGTTATACTTGCTTATTCCTAGTCTAAACGATTAGGCTTCTGAACAAAAAAACTATTCTTGCATACAGAGCTTTTTCATGTTATGTTTTTTCCATTTTTCGAGTTTGAATTGCTGTTTTCTGTGGTTTACAAGCCAGCCACATATTGCGATGGTGGCGTGAATTGCTTGGGCTAACATTTTCTAGAGCTTAAGATTAAGCTGGGAGGTGGTAAAATAATTTTTTCGGCCGAGAGGGAGGAAAATCTAACGTTCAGTCAAAGAAACGAGGTATTTTCATTGTAAGCTCTCAAAAATATCTTAATATGGCTTAAATTTAGCTGTAACGAAATTATGTGAAATTTGAAGAGAAAATACTATTAAAATGTGCGCTTGTCAACAGGGAATGTATAGTCTTGGCTCAAAGAAATGAGGGATTTTCATTAAAAACTGTCAAAAATATCTTAATGTGGTTCGAATTTACCTCTAATAATACCTGCCCCCTCTGGAATTGCTTGCTAGGATCTCCACCTTTCTTTAATTCATGGTTCTTTTTGCTTATATTTTATCCTTTATAAGCTTTTTCCATCTTTGGTTTTTAACATTTTTTTAGTTTGAATTGCCTTTTTTTGCGTTTTACGGGCCTGCCACCTATTGCCATACCGCCCTCAATGGCTAGGAGTCATCAGAAAAATGCTAATGGGGAGTTTTTCATTAAGTTCATATGATCGATTCAAGTATAAACAAATATTTTTGCATGAAAAGGCCCGGAAAATGCCTTATGTCTGAAAAAGACTCTATTTGTAAAAAATACGCTAAGTGCAACCTTTAATATTATCTGATAACATCCTCTAAAGCATTACTCAACAAGCAGGTGTACTTCAAATGTAAGCAAATTTCAGGAATCGATTTTCCACTCTGTGATCCACTTCAATAATCGATTACGTAACACCCACGCTTGTTTCCCTTTCAATTACAATCGGGACTTCCCCGTCTGACTAACAATCTCTAAGAAATCCTATTATGTAACACCTTAAACCTTATTACATCACATCCAAAGCAAACCCTCCCTATAAGGAAACAGACATTTGAAAATATTCCCTATGAAGTAAGAGACGTCTGAAAACATTCCCTATGAAGTAACAGACATCTGAAAACATTCCCTATTACTTAGGTGTACTGTATTGGTAGGTGTATTATTGTTAGTAGGAATAATGAAGGTGATGAAGATATACAAAGGTGCAGGTTTTTTCACACTTTTAAAAAGCCTAGAAGGATGATATGATAAGTGTCTGAAGTAGAATTAGAATTTGTACATTGGAAGCAATGGTAATGACAGTGTCAGGTACAGTGTCATGTCATGGTGTCATGTCAGGTGCAGTGTCATGACACAGGACAGTGTCATGGTGCTAAAACGCAGCCAACTTCGAAAGGCTGAAGCAGATATTGTCAAATATTTTGCAGAGGAATTGTCTGAGGATAAGGTTTTGGTACTCGGTTGACTGACCTTGCATCAAACAATAAGCTATACGAAAAATGTGGTTCGATCCTTTTTTTAGGGCTGTAAAGAGAGGAGGGTTAAGGCAAATGAAGGATGACAGACTGCCTAAGCTTGTGCTCTTTGGACATCCACCTAGTGCCAAATAAAAAGCAGGTTTTCCCCAAATTGGGTGCGGAGATGTCTTAAGGAAGGATTTAAATGAGATTGGAACTTCATGGGAGGGTTGAATAGTGAAGCTTTGAATGGAAGAGGAGCCTGTTTTAGCCTTAGGCGGCTTTGTGCTGCAGTGAGTTTTTAATAGTAGTAGTAGTAGTAGCAGTAATATTGTATATTTTTTTTTTTTTATCTTCTGGCTGTTTTTATGGATAGATAGATAGATAGATAGAGAACTGTATTTTAAAGCCAAATATACAGCCATGAACACCGTACAATAACATAAACGAAAGACACAAATAACATGAACAGCGATCATCATAAAACGCTTACATGAAACACTGCATTAACCTAATACTAGTAATTAATACTTGAAAAAAAGGTCATTGAAAAGAACGCTTAACACTCGGAAAAGGACATAAATAAAACATTACATTTACTTTATACTGAGGTTCTTCAAAATTATTTATTTATTATTATTTTTTGTTATTTAACAACATTTTCAGATACCTTGCTACTCTACAAATAAACTGAGGCGACGTACTATTTAAGACACCTGGAAGTATCAACTTATTTTTTCCAAATATTCCTCCCCTTATCGTAGAGAGCCCCTGGCACCGGCTTAAGCAATACACTAAATAATCCTCTTTAACTCTGCAAAGCGGGCACGTATATCTGTCTTCATTGGAACATCTTTCTTTAGAATATTTTATAAATCTTGCATTAATTGGGAGGCAGTTAGTCTTGAGCTGCATCCAAAACGTCAAATATCTAGCTGGTAAATTCAGCTTAAAGTAGAACTACTGCTGATAAACCACCTTAACATCCTTATAAAACTTTACTGTTTCTGATTTTTTTTATCTGCTCATTCCATTTTTGAATAATTTGATTCTCTAGTACTGTCTTAATCTCATTCTCCCAATTTGTATTTATATCCGTTCGCCCTCTACCTTCATTCCAAAAAAAGGAAAACCCTGTTTTGTCTAAAATGTCTTTTATTTTTAGTGACCATGATCTTTTTCCTCCTGCGGGAGTAAATCTTCATAAGCTGCCTTAAGCAACCTGTCACTCGGTAACTGAACGACTTTCAACCAAAATTTAATCCTTGAGACTAGTCTGTAATTTATTAGTGGCCATATACCTAGATCGCCATTTAGAAACTGGAAATGAGTTGTTCTATGCAGCCCAAACAATCTCTTATAGTACCCTAATTGAATACTCTCTAACTGAGCCACTCTGTCACGCCCCCAAATCTCTGCTCTGTAATGTAGAATGGGTATTATTCTCGATAAAAAGACCCTTTTATGTAACGACAAATTTTTTATTCCCACTACATTATTCCGGAAAATTGTAAGTATTGCTCTTCCCCGGTTTAACGTTTCTTTTATATGAGAATTCCAGCTTCCATTACTTTGAAAAATATATCCAAGATACTTAAATTTTATCCACAACTTCTATCTCCTCCCCCTTAAACCAAAATTTACTTTCACATTTATCATTCCTCTTGTTAAATATGATCGCTTTTGACTTCTGAATATTTACCTTCAGGCACTTCACCTTTAGATAATCATCTGTCAAACCCAGGAGCTTCTGTAGATTATTTGCCGATTCCGCCACTAGAGCAATGTCATCCACAAACAACAACACCGAGAAGTTTTTATTACCTAGTCTCACTGTTGGAGCCCTTTTTTTTTGCTGAAAACTCAACAATATCGTTAATAAAAGGACCAAAGAGTCGAGGTGACAAGGCGCTTCCCTGCTTAACTCCTTTCTTAACTTTAAAAGGCCTCGAAATACCCGACCCATGTACTCTTACTATTGTACTAGTTTCAAAATACATATTTGCAACCAAACGAATGAAACAAGAAGGTAGCCCCACATCACGTAGGCTTTTTTTAAGCAGAACTCTATTGACATTATCAAACGCTTTTTTAAGTTCAAAAATACAACGTATAATTTATTTTTCCTGATCCATACTTTTCAATTAATCCACTTAAAATAAACACTCTATCCGTAGTACTATAGCCTTTTCTAAAGCCTCCCTGTTATTCTTTCATTACTCCAATACCCTCTAGCCAATCATTTAACCGGCTATCTAAAATTTTCTTGATCCCTGGCACTCCCCCCTTTAAATATAGGTACCATTATTGATGTCCTCCATGTAGAAGGCCATACTTCATAAAAATTATATAGAAAAATTGTTTTATGTCTTTTTCTTGTCTTAACTTTTTGATTTTATTCTTTTAGAGGTCGCTTAGTTTCTAATTTTTTTAATGCCATTTTTTTTTGTTTTTTACCCTGTTCTTGTCTTGTTTTCACGGCCCTTTACTTCCATAAAAAAATTCTAGCAAAATAAATAACAAAGAGAGATAAAAATCAACAAAAAACCCCAAACGAGACTGCGTTTAACTTTCATTCGCAAATTAAAGAAATAAAGAAAGAAAAACATGGCTAAGGATAGCAAGATGCACACGTTATATTCTTGACCTTGTGATTGTATAGCATTATTTGGAACAACAAATTAACCGAGTATTTTGTTTATTAAGGCATTTAGACAATTTTTTTGGACCCGAAATCCCTTTAGTGAAATCCTAAAGGATTGCCTACTTTCTCCTCTTCCTTGGCGTATGAAATTAGTCAAAGAAGGTGAAAAAAAGAAAAAAAAAAGAAGAAAAAGCTACTTACGACAAAATACACAGCTTATAAGTTTGAACAGTGATTTTATGACATTTCATTCTTATATAGAAAAAAAATTATATATTGTCTTTCCCTTTGCGTTCATCATTTACTAAGCTTCTATATTGACGTTTTGTACAACAAGCTACGTTATTGTACGTCCTGGTTTGTAAAAGTAAGGCCAAAGCATAATTTTGACGTAAATTGGCTACATGATTTATCAACGTGCATTCTTTTTTGCCACACTTATTCCCAAATATTTTTCAGAGTTTTATCGAGATGTGATTCGAATAGAGAATTCGGACAACGCTCTCTTTTTAACTGAACTATCAACGAATCTTAGCCCAACATCTGTAGTTCTTCATAATGAAGACACTGATCATCTCCATCTGAGCTCTGAAAGATTTATATTGATTAAGCCCAACGAAGCTGTGGGTGTCAATGCTATATTTGGACCTTTAAATGCCAGACAAACAATCTCAGGACGTTCTGTTATGCACGAAGTTTCCAATAATCATAATGACGTAACTGCACACTTAATTACAAATGAGGTATCGCGTGATAACCCTGTTGTTCGTGTACTTTTTCACACAGGGATATTGAGACGAAAAGTCCCTATTGTGTCGGACAATGCAGAACATGAAACCCATTTTTGTGTACAATTGGAGGCAAGGTCATCAGATAGTGGATTGAAACGGGTCGCCTCCTGTGAGCCAAACCAACATGAACAAACCTGTCTTGCAACATTGGTTATACCAACTGAGTGGTGGTTCGGAGTAATTCGGTGGAATAGAAAAGCTCACAAAGGCAAAAAACCTATAAAATCTGTGAAAAATACAGTTGAACTATTCTACTCTGTATATGATGTTCATGGCAAGTCTTGTGCAACGATTAAAGGTGTCCCTTCCACACAGCTCATGCCCTCGACTCACGTTGGGAACGTGCTGCTGAAATCTGACCAGGAAAACGTCGTGGAAATTGTGAATGATAGCAATGTCAAAATTATAACCCCAGACATCCCTTTATACCCTCAGACAAACCTGTATGCTACAGTTTTAGCGAATACAAGTGGTTTGTACAGCGCAGCTTGGCCTATCACTTTGACTGTAAGGTAAGGAAGTTTTCTTTTTGTGTCGTATTTTAGTGAGTGTAAAATAGGTTCAAAATCAACATGGCTAATTCATTACAAAATAATTAAAAAGATGTAAAAAAAAAAGAATTTCGACACCACACGAAGTCCAAATCTTTCTGCTTCCCGTTTGAAAGTCTTCATCAATGGACAATAAAGAGGAAGGAAAAGAAATACAGGTTGAGCAGTTGACACATACTGGGAAAAGAGTAAAAAAAAACTCTGATAAACTATAGTTGTTATTTGTTTAACAAATCCGATGTGATGATTTATGATTGTCCTCTAAAATTAAATTTTAAAATCATTTCCAGAAAAGGAGGTGCTCAAAGAAAAGTAAAGAGCTTTATTAAAACCTAAATCGGGGGCTAGCGTTTTCTTTCGGAATATTCCCCTCTTCCAGTGGAAAGTCCCCCCCTCCCACTGCGGAAAATCCCCCTCCCCATGGAAAATCCCCCCCCCCCCAGAAAATTGAGTAACCACAGAGAAAGTCTAAAATAAGTACCTCAAAATGGCGACCAGGTGTCCTTAGAGGGTAACAAAAGGACCGAATATCAAAAACAGTTCTACGACAGGGGTTGGTTGGTCTCCGATTACTTTCGACTAATAAGTACTAGAACTCCCAATTTCCAATCGAATAAGCATCCTCGGAAGTTACTGCAACCACGAGGAGGGAGGTTGGGGATGGGGTAGTTCCCCTTCTATACGGAAATAATTCCGCTCATTTTGGGGTTTAATGTTACTTTACTTTCATAACAACAACTTAGACCAGAAATATTCCAAGAAATCAAGAGGGATTATCTGTCAGTTTCTACCTCCACTCCCTTCCTTAAAACTAATTCCGTATTTATCTGAAGACTCAATGAGAATTATAATGTTTCGGCATTAAAACACACCCTTTGAGGCATCTGTCCTCCTTCATAACTACAGAACAATCCGAGAACCCTACTGTAGAGGTTTCAAGCCCTCATTGACAAATATTTGGAACTGTGTATTTTTGCCCAAGAAAGATCATGTATGTGTGTTGTTTGTAGTTTTTATTGTTTCCCCCAGGGATTTTCTTATCGAACCAAGAATCCCAGAAGATCGAGAGAGGGCTCATTAGAATAAAAGTTATAAGTTTAAGTGCCCTTTTAAGTGACGAAAGAAAATGGAGGGCAACTAACCCCCTTCCGATACATCTTTTTCCCAATGAAATTTTGAGGTAGCCATTTGTTTCATCGTAATTAAAAGGTCCAGTAAACATGCCTCTGGAGATGACATGACCCCCCACAGCCCCTAGTAAAAGGGCTGAAGGTTTTGAAGTTTTTCCTTTGTTTACAGATGGTATTTGGTATTGGGAAAAATACGGACACATTTTACAGGGGAGGGATTTCATGGGGGAGAATTTCCAGAGGGGAGGAAATTTTCTGGAAGGAATATCCCTGAATTCATGTACGGTTTTCTATTTCTTTGTCTTTCTCTCTCTTTTGATGCACTATTTTGTATTTGGAGAGAATGCTATGGGAGAATTGTCTGGGGAAATTTCAGCAGGGATCAAATTGGCTGGCTAGATTTTTCCGCCAAAAAAGATGGGTAATGTCTATAAGGGTGCTGCAGGGCACTGGCGTAACTTGCTATAGGGCAGGGGGCTACAGTCCCTCCTAAACCTCCCCACAGACCCCAGTTTGCTCTTTCCTCCCTTCCGACGTAATTCAATTTCTTCCAAAAACCTTGTCAAAACTAAGATAAACCTGGATAATTCAAGCATTAACAGAAACAGAAGAATTATTTACCTTATTGTTATAAAGTACCTTATAGTGTATTTATAGTACCTTTATGGTATCAAATGGCTTATTTTTTAGTTTTTACCGTCATTTTTACTTGATTTGGGAAAATTGGCTCCAACTTTGCCCCCCCCAGGATTTTGACGAAATTACGCCACATCCCCCAGATGAAATTTAGTTTCTTCCAAAATCTTGACAAAACAGATAAACTTAAGATGAACATGCATAATTCAAACATCAGCAGAAACAGATAAATTTTTTTCAGTCCATATTCACTTCTCTAGTACTATAAAGTACCTTAATAGAATTTTTATAATACCTCTATGGTACCAAATGGCTTATTTTCTAGTTTTTACTGTCATTTTCACTTGATTTTGGGAACATTGGCTCCAATTTTGCCCCCCCCGGATTTTGGCGAAATCACGCCACTGCTGCAGGGTGACAGCACCCTTAGAATCTGGCTGTTATTTTAATGCTTTATTTAGCTAAAGTGATTTGCTTCACAATACAGTGGTATAGTATTAAGGAGATGCGGTAGGTAACTATGTAGAGGGAAGGAGTATGATGCTTAAAGGATTATGTCGTTCAGTATTCGTAATAAAAAAGTCTCGACAATGATAGTAATTGCTGAAAAAAAGAACCCCTTCAATTATTTATCAGGAGGGGGCCTGAAATATGAAAGACCAATTAAAAGGTCATAATTTCCTCGAATTTCAAGTTGGATTCCTGGAATCAACCTTTTTATAGGAATATTCCCCATGGACACTAGTATGGGCAATACCCCCTGGGGAACAAGAATACATTGAACGATATATAATAAATAGGAAAGGAGAAATATTACCATTTAAATCTGAATGAAAACAGAACTCCTTGTAGTACTTGCTCCCACACCTGACGATTTTTGTAGTGTTGCTTACGAAGCCACCTCTGCTTCTCGACCTTTGTGGCACAAAGGTCGAGACGCTTTCGGGAAATCGAGTAAGCTTTCATCACCAATGTGATTTTCCCGCCCCAAATCTTCTTTTACAAATATCTAAGGTTCATCAAGGGATATAAACTTTGGATTTGAAAGTCAAGTTTCGAGATTTGAAGTATACCCCCCCCCCTTGACACTAAAATCCACCGGCCCTCCTCCACAATGATTAGTGAAAAATTCAACACCACTGTACGTAATTTTATCAAGGCTTAAACGAATAAACATAGTTAAATGAAGCTTGAAATAAATGTCTTTTTTAAACGTTTATTTTGTATGGACTACGTGCATCTTTAGGATCGAGTGCTCTACCGCGGGGTATTACTGTATTTGAAACTAAAAAGCGGATTGTTTTCTGATAATTTAAAATCTATTGCTTATCTCAGAATTTTCACTCTATGGGTCTATAGCATCATTTGGGCTTAAATTGTCGTTTTACGTCCCAAAATGGCAGAAAATACCATTCTGCTATGGCACAATTTTTTGTTGTTACTTGAACAGGTGAGTAGAACTTTCAATTTCCTTTCTAATCAAAATCCCGAATTATCCGGGAGAATATGTGGGGGGGGGGGTTCCGCCACGGAACTTCCCCGGGGGATTTTCCGTTGGGTAATTTTCCCATGTGGGGAGGGCCCTTAGCACCCCCAAATCAAGTAGAACTAAAATCATTATATTAGTTTTAAATTTAACACCAACCGAACTTACTATCAATAAATAAATGAATATCAAAACAAACAGTAATTAAAAATGAATAATCACACTAAACAGAATACTATGGATTAATTAACGAATCCTAAAAAAGATCTATATTAAATAAACAGACAAGTCAGAACTAAAATGAACAATTACCACAAAGATTAGAAGGTTATCTTCTCCTCTTTGTGGCAAACCTTCTAAAGGCAAGAGCTTTATTTATGCTTTATTGACGATGATCTGTTTTTGAAATAGTGCGTTTTTATTTGTAATATTATCAGTTAAAAATAAGTATTTAGGGACTGTCCGTGCATTGTCATTAAAACCTTGAAAATATTAAGAAAAATGTGGTTTTGGTTAGAAAGAACCTTAGAGAGGTCCAGTATGTACTTGGCTTTAGTGTCAAATAATTTTCAAAATAAACGAACAATCGTGCAATAAGAGATCTGTCAAGACAAAATTTCTGGCTATTAGTATCAAATAATTTTCAAAATAAGCGAAAAATCGTGCTATAAAAAGCTGTTAAGACAGAATTTCTTGTCCACCCCACCAAAAAATCCCCTCTCGTTGTTTTCACAGGATAGAATACAATTCTGAAAGCTTGAGTTTGTATAATAGACTAATTTGGGAACATGGCCACCGCCTTTTTCTGAAGGAGTCATAAACAACCTTCTTTCGTCGATAAATGTCATTGCTTATCGAAACTTGGCAATTAATTGACAATGTGGCGTGGTGTACACTAAATTAAAGAGCGTAGATAATCTTCGATGGGAGAAGAAAATCTGACATAACGACTTATGCTCAACTTGAAGTAAAATTATGAGGAAGATATAATCGTGATTTTCTTCCTCAGCTTAATCAATGGTAGTGAAACAAAAGTGGGCGCGACCCTTGTCATGTAAACAACGGAAGCGTCTTCTTAGATGTTGTGTTTGTTGAAGATTTACTAAAGCTAACGGTCTTGCATATCTTCCTCACAACTTGGGTTCTTGATACAGATATCTGTCTCGTGGTGGTTGAAGATGCTGTAGAGAGAATAGAACTGCCTTTCTTGGGAAGTCGGAAAATTAGAGTGATGCGTATTAAACGTCGTGTATACGGGACCATACGATTTTCTGGAATCTTCTGGAAAAAGTATTTGGACAGTTTGAAATTAGAAAACAATTCTTACTTGATAATATACAAAATAATTGTACCTAACACGTTTTGCATGCAGACCCGCTGTACTTTACCCCCCCCTTTAATGTGCAAAATTATAGCTCGAATTTGTTTCTAAAGTAACTTAGAAAGTAACGAAGAAACCGGTTTGTTCTCGAGTTTTAAACATCATATACTTGAGTGAGATACGTATAATACGCAATTACCGATTTGCCTTTGCATAATCTTCTACGCATCACAAGTGCGGAAGAGACTGAGCTAAGGATCCTAAAACTCCCTTGTGAGCCCTAATTTGGGCTACAGACCCGCTGGTCGAAGCTTCATTCACGTACCATAAAATTCAGTATCAGTTTTTGAGAAATCTGTCCTTCGTTTTCTAAAACTAAAATTCTACTTGTAGAGCAGCTGACCGTAAATATCAGTTTAATGAAATATTCCTTTTTTTTAATCAGCAACACCATTATAAAAAGAAAAACACTTGAAATCTTTCTTTGTAGTTCACAGTTTAATTGAATATTTAATTGTACATTCCTTTATTTGGCTCCCTAAATGCCAAGAGTACGGCAAGTCTTTATCCTTTGTATTTTCCTGTTTGTTTTGGAATCAGAGTCGTGTCAACAAAGGAAGGTCTCAAGCTCATTATTCAAGCCACTTCAACTTCCCTTCTTGCTCAATAGGTCTAAACTCTTCATTGTTTGGATTAGCTCTAGTTTGACTTTTCAGCTGGTAGAAAGAAAAATTATTGCTAAAGAGCTACTTGGGTATGAATTGAATGATTATTTTGATGCAACACAGTTTGTGCGTGTCCTGCGACGTCAGCCTCGGTCATTTCCGTAACGATTCTTGTCATTTTTCTATTCTTTATCTGTTCTGTTCAATATGTCGTACCCGAAAAATGCGGACCATCCCCCAGAAATATTTCTCATGTATGTTTCTTCGCGTCTTTATTGGTTTATATTTATGACTTCAAGCAGTAATGCACGCTTTGATGCATTGTTTTCTGATACTGTAAAAAAAAATCTTCTTATTGTTCTAATTAAACCACCCTTGTGTTTCAGGAGTCTTTATTAAAGAATTAGGACAACATTCAAACTTTGGCATATTAAATAAAAAAACAAAAAAACAAAACAACAACAAGTTTTTCAACTGAAAGTAAGGAGTAATATTAAAACTTAAAACGAACAGAAATTATTAGTCTATGAAGGGGATTGCCCCCTCCCCAACATCTCGCTCTTTGCGCTTTAGTTTTTTAGTACTTTAAAAAGCTTCCTGTTGTTATAGTTAAACGACCCTTGTGTTTCAGGAGTCAATCGAGGAGGGCCCAATGTCCTTCATACACTTAATAATTCAAACACACAGGCATAGTAAGGGAGATAAGGAAACAGCCTCTAAGAAACACAGACAAATTGAAAGAGAGAGAGACACAAACAACTACAAACATACCAGTCAGACGCATAAACACACAAAAATAGACATGGAAACATGCAAACACCCGCTCAGACACACAGACATAGTGAGAGAGAGAGATAGAGAGATACAAAAATGCCTACAAACACACGACTCTGGGACAAGCAAAGAACCGCCCGGACACACATGCCCAGAGAGCGAGAGAGACTCAACCTAACTAACCTAAAACGCTGAAAGTTTCAACCTAATACTATCAGCTGTTTTTGAGGCATTGCCGATACGTTCTCTTGATAACCTGTATGTGCATGGTGTGTTTCGATTTAGTTCAACACTGTTTCAACATTCCCCAGTTTTTTTGTCTTAATACGCTTAGCTTTAGTAGTATTCGTAATAGTACCAGTAGTAATAGTAGTAGCAGTAGAATTAATAACAGTAGCCTTAGCTTTAGTAGCAGTAATGGCAGTAGCAGTAGCAATAGTAGTAGTGGTAATGGTGGTAGTAGTAGTACGAGTAGAAGCAGTAGCATTAGGATGCAAATATTGTCTTTTGGTTAGTTCAACATCCCCCACAACAAGCCCTGTAAGTTTCAACTTCACACACCAACTCTTCCTAAGATATTACTGATGCGCCTTTCTGACAACCTGCATACAAGCGATGTTTTGTGATTCAGTTCATATCTCCCATCAATATTTCCTGAAAATTTTAAGTTCATACCCTTTGGCATAGCTGTAATAGTAGTCACAATAGTAGTTCTAGTACTAGTAGTAGTAGTATTGTCAGCAATAGAACTAGTACTAGTAGCAGCAGTAGTATTAGCATATTACCTTTTGGTCGGTTGAACATACCCCTAATCAAGCCTTGGAAGTTTCATCTTAATACAGTAAGCCGTTGCTATGATATTGTCGATATACCCTTTTAATATCCTATATATTCATATACCTCCTGAAAGCTTGCACGTATTGGCTTTTGGTCAATTTATATTCCCTTTAAGCATTCTCTGAATGTTTCAACTGAATACCATAATCCATTTTTGAGACATGTCCTTTTGACAATCTGTATGCACATTGAGAGTTTTGATTTAGTTCTGATTTTCCATCAATAATCTTTCAAAATTTCACCTTCATACACTTAGCCTTAACATTACTAGTATCATAGTAGTAGTGGTAGTCGTAGAAGTTCATTGTATTAGTAGTAGTAGCAACACTAGGAGCAACATTATTAATAGTAGTATAAGCATGTACATGTTGCCTTTTGGTCAGTTGACAATCCCCCTCATACCCCGGAAGTTATATCTTGATACGGTAAACCGTTCCAAAAATATTGCTTTGATGCACCCTTAAGATGCACCCTTTTGACCATATTTTGACGCCCTTTTCGTCTTGATACTCTTAGCCTTACAAGTAGTTGCAATTGAAGTAGGTGCTGGAGTAGTTTAGTAGCAGCAGTAGTAGTAGTAGGAGTAAAAGTAGCGGTGGCAGTAATATTTGTAGTATTATGCACATATTTATCTTGGGTCATTTTTTCTTCCCTTTTAAGCATTCTCTGAAAATGCCAACTTAATACCGAAATACATTCTTTTGACAATCTGCATGCACATAGTGTGTTTTAATTTAGATCAAATTTTCCTTCAATATTTTGTCAAATTTTTCCTTCATATGCTTAGCCTTAATAGTACTAGTATGATAGAAGTAGTGGCAGTAGTAGGAGCAGTAGTAGCAATAATAGTGTTGTATTAGCAGTAGTAGTAGCAGTATTAATAGTAGTAGTAGCATGTACATGTTGCCTTTTGTGTCAGTTGAGCATCCCCCTCATGATGCCTCGGAAGTTTAATCTTGATATGGTTAGTCGTTCCAAAATATTGCTGATACGCCCTTTCAACAATCTGTATGTGTTTAGTACCGTACGTTTTAATTTAGTTCAAATCTAACCTCAATATTTCCTCAGGTGTTCATTTCAATATCCTCAGCCTTGTTATTACTCAATACAGAGGCAGTAGTTTAGTGGTAGTAGTGGTACTAGTAGTAGGAGCAGTGGTAATAGTAGAGGTAGTTGTAGTAGTAGCATGCAAATATTGCCCTTTTGGTCAATCGATCATCTCCATTATCATTTATTGAAAGTTCCAAATTCATACTATCAGTCAGTTTTAAGCCAAGCTATTTAGACAACCTTTATGTACATAACATGTTTTAGTTTAGTTCAACACTCCCCTCAACATTCTTTGAAAGGCTCACCTGAATGTCCATCTTTTTGGAAAGTAAAGATCAAACATGCCCACCTCTCTCAATGACATATACTATATGTAACCAACGGGCGAATTGTCAGGCCTTGCACTGAGGGCTCTGGGGAGGGGGAACATCCCCAAAGTCATAATTACTGGGCCTTTCAACTATGCTGAACAAAATAGCTTGTTACAAAATATTGGTTGAATCTGTTTTGGGAAATCATCGGGGGGGGGAGGCTGGTTACCCTCCAATTACTTTGGACTCTTAAAAACGGAACTAGCACTTTCAGTTTCTAATAATATGTGCCTCCTTCAAAGTTTGTACGACCACCCATTCCACTAAAACCTTATATGCCCCCGGGTAATAACACAACCATTGTCCACAGGCTCTGGGGAGGGGGATGAGTCAATCCCAGAGGCATTGTTATATGATCTTTGTTCTGTTTTGAACAAAATGGTTATCAGCATTTAGATCGGATGTATTTTGGGAAAAGAGGGTGTGGGGGGGGGCTAGTTGTATTTCTATTACTTTTGATTCTTAAAAAGGGAACTACAAATTTCAATTTCCAATCAAATGAGTCTCCTCTAAAGTTTATACGACTACCCCTTCCAAAAAAAGCTATATGCCCGGGGCATAACTTACAACCTTTGCCCCCAGGCACTGTTTTTTTTTGTGAATCCTGGAGGCATTGTTATGTGATTTTTGGACTATTTGTAAGGTAATGACTATCTCAAGGTTTCGATTGGATGCATTTGGGGAAAAGAGGATATTTGGGGCTAGTTGCCCACCCGTCACTTTTGACTCTTTAAAAGGGCAGCAGAACGTCCGATTTCCTATTGAATAACCCCCTCCGAAGTTTGTTTGATAACCCCTTCCATATTAACTTTGTGGTAACAATGGGCAACTAGCATAACTTATAGCCCTTGTCGTGAGGGCTGTGCAGCGTTAATATCCCCAAAGACATAACTGTGCAGAACAAAATGGCCATCTCAAAATTTTGATTGGATGTGTTTGGAGAAATGATTGGCGTGGGGGGGCGGCTTGTTGCCCTCCAATCACTTTTACCATTAAAATGGCACTAGAACTTTCAATTTCCAATCGAATGAGCTCCTTTTGAAGTTTGTACGACAACTTCTATACGAAGTGTCTTGGTAAAAAAAAACATACAATAATACATTGTGCCGACATTGCCCTTTACTTATTCAGCGCAAATGCGCCGTCTGTGACTCAGAACAATTTTTAAAAGTACTAAAAAACTTAGGCGGGAAGAGAGGGGTATGGAGGAGGTGACAGCCCCCCCTATATAAGGAATAATTTCTGTTCATTTTAAGTTTTTATGGCACTTGGTATTAACCAAGTGACATATAGCAATCGCAAATTCTGTCGGTCTGTCTGTCAGTCTGTCGGTCTTGGTTTTGCTACTTTAGGAACTTCCAGGTAAGCTAGGACGATGAAATTTGGCAGGCGTATCAAGGACCGGACCAGATTAAATTAGAAATAGCCGTTCTCGCGATTTGACTATCTGGGGGGAGTGGGGGGCCTGTTAATTTGGAAAAATTAGTAAAAATGAAGTATTTTTAACGTACGAACGGTTGATTAGATCTTAATGAAATTTGATGTTTGAAAGGATATCGTGTCTCAGAGTTCTTATTTTAAATCCCGACCGGATCTGGTGACATTGGGGGGGGGGGGGGAGTTGCGAGGGGGAAACCTAAAATCTTGGAAAACACTTAGAGTGGAGGGATCGGGATGAAACCTGGTGGGAAAAATAAGCACAAGTCTAGATACATGATTGACATAACCGGAACAGATCCGCTCTCTTTGGGGTAGCGGGGGGGGGAGGGTTAATTCTGAAAAATTAGAAAAAATGAGGTATTTTTAACTTACGAACTGATCTCAATGAAATTTGATATTTAGAAGGATGTTGTGTCTCAAAGCTCTCATTTTAAATCCCGACCGGATCTGGTGACATTGGGAGGAGTTTTGGGGGGACCTAAAATTATGAAAAACGCTTAGAGTGGAGGGATCGGGATGATTTTGGTGGAAAAAACAAGCAGAGGTCTTGGATGCGTGATTGACATAATTGGAACGGATCCTCTCTATTTGGGGGAATTTGGAGGGGGGAGGGTTAATTCTGAAAAATTAGAAAAAACGACGTATTTTTAACTTACCAAAGAGTGATCGGATCTTCATGAAACTTCATATTCAGAAGGACCTCGTAACTCAGATCTCTTATTTTAAATCTCATCCGGATCCAGTGTATACTTAAAGTGGAGAGATCAGGATGAAACTGGATGGGAAGAATAAAAACTAGTCTAAGATACATGACTGACATAACAGGACCGGATCCGCTCTCTTTGGTGGCGTTGGGGGGGGGGGGGTAATTCAGAAAACTGAGGTATTTGAAACTTACGAACGGTGATCAGATTTTAATGAAATTTGATATTTAGAAAGATCTTGTGCTTTAAAGCTCTTATATAAATTCCGACCAGATCCTGTGACACTGGGGGGAGTTGGAGGGGGAAACCGGAATTCTTGGAAAACGTGAACACATTTACGAACGTCTCACGAATAGGTGAGCGGATCTTAATGAAACTTGATATATAGAAGGATCTTATGTCTCAGATGCTCCATTTACGACTCGACTTGGATTCAGGGACATAGGGGGTTGGAGGAGGGAAACAGAAATCTTGGAAAACCCTTAGAGTGGAGAGATCGGGATGAAACTTGATGGTAAGAATAAGCACAAGTTCTAGATACGTGATTGACATAATTGGAACGGATCCGTCCTCTTTGGAGGAGCTAGGAGGCGTTAATTTGGAAAAATTAGAAAAATTGAGGTATTTTTAACTTAAGAACGGGTGACCGGATCTTAATGAAATTTGACATTTAGAAGGAATTCATGTCTCAGAGCTCTTATTTCAAATCCCGACCAGATCTGTTGTCATTGGGGGGAGTTGGAGGGGGAAATCGGAAATCTTGGAAAACGCTTAGAGTGGAGGAATCGGGATGAAGCTTGGTGGATAGAATAATCAAAATGTCGTAGATACGTGATTGACGTAGCCGTACTGGATTCGCTCTATTTGGGGGAGTTGGAGGGAGGGGTTCAGTGATTTGGCGAGTTTGGTGCTTCTGGACGTGCTAGGACGATGAAAATTTGTATTTGTGTCAGGGAGCTACACAAATTGACGTGATAAAGTCGTTTTCCCAAATTCGACCATCTGGAGGGCTAAAGGGAGAGGAAAAATTAGAAAAAATGAGGTATTTATAACTTACGAGTGGGTAGTCAGATATTAATGAATTATAATATTTAGAAGGACATCGTGACTCAGAGCTCTTATTTTAAATCCTGACCGGCATTAAGCCTCTGATTTTCCTTTTAAATCAATTTATTGATTCTTAGAATTTTGTTAGAGCTCATACCATATGAGCTCTTGGCTCTTAGCTCTTCTGGCCTCGTCACAAGTGTTATATGAGCTCTTAGCTCTTGTTATGTTACTCCTTGCGTTCAGTAGAAAAAACTTGTCTTTGTTTTTTTAATTCAGTAAAGAACATAAAATGCTCTGGTCTTTAGAGGGTTTAGGGCATGATAACCCTACCCCTTTTTGTGGTAATGTTTGTTCGCTTTAAGTTTGAAGTGATTATTCATTTTGATTTTTATGTGTTTTAGATTAATTTATTGATTTCTGGCTGTACCTGGTCTGTTTGTTTTTGATGCGATAAGTTTTTTGATTTTCTGTTCGTTTAGGGTTTTATTTCCATTCACTGTCCTTTCTGTTCCTATAAAATTTGAATTATCTTATGACTTTATTTCTGCTTGTCTTATGTTTTAATTTGTTTTTTAGTTTTCTGCGAACTTTTCTGCAAAGCTTCTCGAAGCTTTGTTTACACAAAGATTTAGGTTGAGCGTCAGGTAACTACGCAGGGGGAGTGGTTTTTGGCCTAGACCCCTCCCGAAATCATATTTTTTTTTTGAATTTCTAGGCACTTCTTATTCGAAATATCAAAATAAAAATATTATCTGTCTCCCTCTCCCGGAGAAAAGTATCTATAATTGGAATGTCCTTACTTAAAAAAAACCTTTTTACGTGCCTGTTGATCCTGATCTCAAAAATGTATATAAATTAAACAAATTCAACCGAAAATAAAAGAGTGGCAAATCTGAAACGGACATAAATTGTTCTGTGGGTGATCGGGGGGCCCTATATCCAACCTCCCACCCTTCACGCTAAAGTTTGCTCCCTCCCTTCAAATGCTCTAAGATAAAATGCTTTGACACAAGAGTAATTTGCTTAATTTTTTGAAATCAAACTGCCCTGGGAATGGGAGGGCTTATCTGTTTGCATTTGCTGTAACAACGAAACTTAGGCCTAAAGTATTTTGAAAGGTAATTTGTTAATTAAAGCCTTGAAATTATCATCTTTGCTGCAATTTGAACTAATTTCTGTAAATTGTTAGTCAAACATAATTTTAAACAGAAGGAAGTCTAGAGGGCTGGTAGTCTTGTATGTTTTTTGTATTAATTTGACACAAGAGGAGAAAGTAGAAGAAAATTACATTTCCTCCTTCTTTTTTGTTTATTTTTTATTACATTGAAAAGGCACTGATGGATAGAGTTCGGCTTTTTACACAACTTGGTTTTTTAAAATTTATTTTGGTTAGGATTACGTTACCTCTTCATGGAAGACAGATTCCTTTTTCTATAAGAGGAGATCAGAAATAGATAAATGAGCTTTCTCCTTTCTACAGCCGGAGCCTTGTTTTTTTTTAGCATTTGATATTAATCAATTTAATAGCATGTCGAAAGTTAATAAATTTCCCTAGTTCTCTTGTCAACGTCTCAGCTTCCCATAATTGAAAGAATATAAAATGGATTCCATTGTCTCTGCAATTTGCCTAGGGACTTGTCAATTCTCGAAGTTGAAACTTATAGGCTATTTGGCTACAAAACATGAAATAAAGTCAGTGCATTTTTTTTGGGGGGGGGAGGTGGGTATTTAAACGTCAAAACATGCAAACTATATAGAAATCATTCAAATTTGTTAGTGGGGTTACGATGTTCTGGCGACGCGCTGGGCTAAGATGTCACTCTGTACGCCCGTATTCAAAAATTGTCATTTTCATTTGAAATTTGTTGAACTCGTCTGAGACAAAAATTTTTGTCCGTTGAACGATTTTTAACTGTTTTGTGTGTGTTTGGTGGAGAAAGGCAAAGGTCAAAGTTGGGAGGATTTTGGGATTTTTTTTCTGTAAAGAGGGACATGCTTGTAATATATAGACCACATTCTCGACTGAAAATAATTTAACTGATGCATTTCATTAAATGGGAATGCCTTAGAAGAAAGAGCTTGGCATACTTAGTTCTATTCAGAGGGAGAGGGGCTACTTTTCTCAGGGCTGTATGAGCTAAAAAAATCTTCATTATGCCCACCAGTTAATGACAAATCTTACTTCATCACGAACTCTCTTGAGGGGAAAACTCATTTATTGGTAGCTTTTCTCTGCCTCACGTCGTGATTTTACTTCATGAAACCAACATTAGGCTCAAGTTCGCTTTGATGGTCAACAGCCAGGGCTCGCGTTGACAAAGCTTACTATTGGCTTTTTTTGTAAAGGTTTAAGATAAAAAAAGGTAGGTAAAGGATACGGCATTAGACTTTACAGTCCGTACCGGCGGTGCTGATCTCCGTTTCTTAGCCCTTCAGCCAGGAAGTGCAATGGGGGGTTGGGGGCCAGCCATCCTGTGCTTTCGCACACCCTTCCTGTTTACCTTCCCCAGATTTCTCCAGGTACCCATTTAGAGCTGTTTAAGGTTTAAGATAAAAGTTGTTCGTCAGCAATCCTCCACATATCAGACCTGTAGATAGGAAGCTTCTTGCTCAGGCTCCGTGGTTTCGACGTTGATATAAAATCATCTAAAAAATTATTATACAAACGGATTCATTGGTAGAATGATTTATATCCTGGTTTCTACAATACCTCGTGTCTATTTGGCTCGTAGATATTCCTTGAAGCCGATTTGACTTTTAGATAATCCTACTATTTAAGAGTTCGTAGTAACGAAGTCTAAGTAAGGAGCGACGTTGCTCAATCGTTACGAAGACTCTAAAGAGTGGAATTTGATATCAATAGATATATCAAAAGAATCGGCTAATTTGCCGATTCCGAGTATTTAGTTCGTTAGATTTAGTGTTAAAGGCTACGAACCTCAGAAAATTTGCTTTATTTTTGACAAAGGGCGGAAACGCCCGCTAAAAGTCAAAGAAACTTATTGAAAACGACGCCATCAGATCTAGTGTATCAGAGAACCCTACTGCAGAGGCTTCAAGCTCCTGTCTGCTAGAATGAGGAATTTTGTATTTCTTGCCAGAAGAAATATCACGGACGTGTGTTGATTTCATCTTTTTTCACTTTTCCTATGGGTCATTGTATCGAATCAATGGTGCTGAAACATCGGGAGAGGGCTTATTTGGACGGAAATTAAATTTTTAATACCCTTTTTTTAAGTGACTAAAAAGATTGGACGGCAACTAGGCACCATCCTACGCCTCTTTTTCCCAAAATCGCCCAATCAAAATTTTGAGGTAACACTTTTGTTCAACATTGCCGAAAGGTCCAATAACTATGCCTTTGGAGATAACATAACCCCCAAAGGCCCTGGGAAAAGGTCTTTAAGATATAAAATTTGGCCGTTATTTCCGTATAATATTTGTTATTGGAAAGTATGCATATATTTTTTTGGATGGGGGGGGGGAATTTTCCGCTGGAAAGATTTTCTACAAGGAAAATCTCCTTAGGAAGGAAGTTTCCGTGGGGTGAACTTTTCAGGGGAAATTTTCTATCTGGGGAATTCGCCAGAATTCTTGTGCGAAATTATTTTTTTTGTCTTATTTTCTCTTCGCTGACTCAATTCTACGCTTGGAGATGTTAAGGGTAATTGTCCGGGTGAAATTTTCACCAGGATTAAATTGTCTAGAGGATCTTTCCATGGAGAAGGGGGATTTTTCTGTGAAGGTTCAGCCAGAGTTCCTGGCATTATTTAAAAAACGATCAGAAACTAAATAAAAAAAAGTTTGAAGTGAAAATACAGTTGAAACGAACATAAATTAATATGTATATGTGGGGATTGACCCTCTTCAACACCCCGTTCTTTGCACTAAAAATTAAATTTTGCACCAATTCTTTAAAAAACGACTCCTAAAACACAAGGGCTGTTTAGTTAGAGCAATAAGAAGCTTATTTAAAAGTACTGAAAAACTTTAGCATGAAGATCTATGTGTTAAAGAGGAAGATAGCCCCCTCTTTTACGTAATAATATCTCTTCGTTTTAAGTTTTTATGTTGATCCTTACTTTCAGTTGAAAAAAAACTTTTTTATTATTTAATTATAAAATAAATAGTCATTTCATTGAATCTCGACTCGATTGGCTTTCTTTTTATTTGCTTACTCATGGATGGCTATACCTATCCTGCTTTGATAGAGCTAAGATTTTACTCAGAGGCTTAATTGGAGGCAGGTTCAAACCTTGGAAAGGTGGACATGGAAAATAGAGCAGATTTCCCTTCAGTTAGGGGGAAGAGTCAAAATCAAAAATGGTAAATTTTTCAGCCATAATTTGCTAACTTTGTCAGGGGGTTCTTCGGGCCAATCCTAGAGAATATTTCCTTACCCCCTCCGTGTGGACAGCATGTTTAGGGGCTTAGGCATAATTTGACTCAAGGGGAGGAGGTTTAATCCCTTCTGTCTAAGGATGGTATGAAGGAATATTTGGAAAAAAAACAGAAAGCTGTAGCTTGAAAATTACTTTTTTCATGTTTTCATCGCTCCTCCATTCCTATGATCACCCTTGGGTGTTGGAGACTTTTGTGAGTCTACAGGAACATGTGATGAGCTTATGCCTGGGTTGAGTATAACCCGGGTACAACTTGGGTATAACCCAAGAAGAAAATTTAAAAGTATCAGCATCATAACAATGTCCTGCTTAGAATTTCCTCTGCGTTGTTTATTTAGAATTTCTTGAAAAATTGACTTATCTTAGTGATAAAAATTTCAGTTAACCCTAACTTATGATCATTTGCTTTTAAATGATTTGGTCTACTTGTAATTAGGCTGCTTAGCAAACTAAATCAGGGTTGCCAACTGAACACATTTTATGTCAAATCTCTTGAAAATTCCGCTTCTCTTTTAAATTACTCGGTCATCCCCTCCGTATCACAAAATAATGTTCTTCTACTTACGAAAAAGTAAACAGCTTCCTGTATACTGTACTTGCTTAAGAGAAAAACAAGTCGTCGCAAACTCTTTTCTACTCAGACTGAATATTATGCCTATTTGTCTTGGACAAATTTGGGGGTTTTGTTCAAATTAATTATTTCGACTCTAAAAGTTTGGTATTCTTATTACTGGCAATGAAAGGACAGGAGATCAATATCTACTTGCCATGGGAAGGTTTTCTTTGGGACCTGCTCTCTAGGTCTAATTTAATTGTTTGCAATTCTCCTCTGTACTTTCTACGTTCACAGAGGCCGGTAGAATGAGACTTCCATTTAAAGCATTATGATATTTAGCTGACTTGTAGCTTTATTGTCTCTCTAGGTTTAATTTGATTGTTGGCAATTCTCCCCTGCGCTTTCTACGTTTACAGAGGCTGGTAGATAGATGCTTCCATTTAAACCTTTATGATATTTAGCTGTCTTGTAATTTTATTGTCTTTCACTTTTAGATTAAGTTTAGAATCAGGTTAAAGGACCTATTATCCTATGAAATGAGCTTTGAACTAAGCTATAAAAGTGCCTTTGTTTTGAATAATTTTGATAATGCAAACCTGCTCTTAAGGGAAATAGGGAGTAATAGTTTCATAAAATTGATTCAAAACTCTCCGTTGGAAATCTTTCGGGAAACCATTAAAATTTAGGAAACCTAGATATATGGGCCTGAAAATGTACTTTTTGGGCTATCTGACCCACTTTAAAATCTCTATCGTTTACTAAAGGTAAGTTTTGATTTTTTTGCAACTAAATTATAATAAACTTTGTTTATTTCAAGGATTTTATTATAAATAAAAACACTGCTCAAAACACAGAGCGATGCAAATATTTATGAATTAAAAAAAAGAGTCTGTGAAACTGAGAAATCAGCGCTTATAATGAGTTAAGGAATATATTTAATGGGGAAGGATCGGTACCCCTCCCCCCATCTTAAAATTCGAAATTTTCCAGAATTTCTGGTGAATTCTTATTTAAAATTTACAGAAATTTTTTTTTTCTTATACCCCTTCTCCCTGAGGATATTCCCTGTGTACTTGCCTTTATGAGTTGTGACGATTCTGGAAAAAAGCGGATTTTTGTTGTTGTTGTTGTACTGTATCATCCAAATTTCTTATGAAAGTAAGGATGATTTCTAATTATCCAATTCTATTTTGCTGTCAAAGTAGGCTAAGCTTAAGTTATTGATGAAATTTTAATTGGTGCTGAAAATGCGATTTTCTTATGCTTTATCAATTCCATTCATGCATCAATGGGTAGTATAAAAAAAGCAACAACAACAGCAATAGGAAAACAGTTTCGGCAATATCATTTCGTCAAAAAATTTCAGGCCTACTGCCCAACGGTACTACCCATCTACAATTATAAAATAAGACCAGATGTCACTGTCCGTGATTTATGGGGCATCAGAGGAATTATTCAAACCCTTAATTTTTCCGAAGTACCCCTTCAATAATGAAGGGTATCTAACAAAGCCTGTGTTCAATGCTACAACTTAAAGGCCGGACAGTACGATTACCGAAAATTAGCTATGCAGAAGAGAACATACTGTAAAAAAGGGGGATGGTACCCTTTGGTGAATGCAAACGGGTTTAGAAAACGTTCCTTCACTTGACGCAGCAAAATTTGAATAGCAGGGTTTCCAATTGTAACCTGATTTTAAATGACAACATCACAAAAAAGGTAAAAGGAAGACAGATATGAAGAATTTTGTTCCGCTTTCAGCATTAGCCTTTAGTCAAGTTGAGGAAGGAGCAAATTTGAAAAAAAAATCAATTAAAGAAGAGACGTGAGGATAATTGAACATATTAAAACATCAACAAGAATGAACACGCTTATTATGGGTAAATTATTTTACAATTTATAGATTAATCAATTTGTGATTGTTTACACACAGAATTTATCATTAGGAAAGGGAAAAATGTTCCAACCTGGTTGTGCCCCAAAAGAGTTAAAGGTCTAAATGTGAAACTGCAATGAAATTTGAGGGGTATTTTGACCTAAATCAAAAATCACAATCTGCATCCCGTTTATATGGAAAGAGGAGTTAAATTAGGGAATAATTAATTAAAGAAAAACGTTAGGATAATTCATAAAACATTTTCAGTAAATAACACGCTTATTTTGTGACAAATTTTTGACAATTTCAATATTATGAAATTTTCGGGTTGTTTACGTACAAGGATTATTATTGAGAAGGGGGGACTGTTTCAAACCAGTTGTGTCTCAAAAGAGTAAGGGTTTCAATGTGAATGTTGAGGAGTGTTTTGAGCTAAAAGAAAAGACAATATGTGCATCCTGTTTATAAAAAGTGTGTATCTGGAATACCTTAAGAATAGCCAAGGGTTTCAACTTGAAAGTTTCAGGCCCCCAGCTACTGCTACTTCTACAATAGCTGCGATAACATATTAGTTTGACTACAACTACTTGTGACTTTGACCAATCCTAATTTGAACAAACTTTGAAAAACCGGCTTTGAACAAATTGTATGAGTATAAAATAAATTAATGAAAATGCATTTTTTAAGCTAATTAAAAAAATTTTTTAACTCAAGTTGTTGTTTCAAAAATCTCTACAACTCTGTGTTAAAATTATCAAACTTTTATGCACCATTTTCTTAGGTATGTTGAAATAGAATTTGTATGAAAAGCTTAATTCAGAAAGCCCAATAAAAAAAAGAAAAAAAAAGTAGCAAACACAGATTATAGTGCTAGATCGGGGCAATAGATAAAAACCAAAATCAATGCCCTTATACGTCAGTTGTTGCCAGACATGCTAAAAGTATTTAACATGGAAGAGATAGCCGTGAGCTTTTCTGTACCGTTCCCCCTTAAGTCGTATCATTAAGGGACTTTTTTCTATGTTTTGATTGTCAAAGAAAACCAAACCAAAACGAGTACAAAAAGCTGATCAACGATATTTTTGTAGCCAGGGCTAGTAAAATTTGTTTTAAATACATTTATAAAATATTAATTTCCAGTTTTCCATTAGTAATAAGTAACTCCTTTTTTATAATGCCAATTTTTGGTTTACATTGTTCTCATTTTCAAAAAAGTGTATTACTCTTTGTTTATTGAAACCGTTGATGTAAAACAATTTCTGTTCTACGTGAGAATGTTTGACCTTTTCAAACAGTTCGTAGTAACGAACTGTAAGTAAGGAGTGGCTCTGTCCAATAGTAACGAAAACTTTAAAAAACAGAATTTTGATAGAAAAGATACGTTAAAAGAATTGAATTTTTATGTTGCTTCCAAATATATAAGATTCATTAATTTTTATGTTACCCTTCAAAAGCCTAAGAAAATTTGGCTGATTTTTGAAGAAGGTGTGTGACACCACCTAAAAGTCACGGAATCGTATTGGAAATCGCACCAGCAGATTCAGCGTATCAGAGAACCCTATTATAGATGTTTCTAGCCCACATCAGCAAAAAAGCGAAATTTTTTTTTTGTCAGACGGAAGATCACGGCTGCGTCTTTATTATTATTATTTTTTGAAGAGATAGTAGTATTGAAAGTCCTAGAAGATCAGGAGAGGGATAATTTGAATGGAACTTTAAAGTTCTAGTGCACTTTTTAAGTCACCACAAATATTGGAGGGCAACTAGTCCCCTCCCACGCCCTTTCCCCACAAAGTCGTCTGATTAAGATGTTGAGATAGCCACTTTGTTCAGCATAGGTCCAATAAATATTTCTTTGGGAATGACAGGACTTTCTTTGGGGTGGTTTTTCTACGGGGAGAATCTATTGTTGGACGGGGAGAATCTATTGTTGGGGGTGAGCTTGCCAAGGAAAATTTTACACGGGGGAATTTCCTAGAATCCATATACGAAATTCATTTTATTTATCTTACTTTCTCTTTGATGACTTAATTTTACCCTTGAAATGTTCTGGGGGAATATTCTGGGAGAAATTTTCTGCAGGGTTGGAATTCTCTTGGTGATTTTGCTATGGAGGGGGGAGGCTACTCCAGGGCAGAAATTCTCCATGGCAGAGTTGTCAATAGGAGAAATTCTCCTTGGGGATGGTTGAAAACTTGTGGTTTATTTGATTTATCTAAAAAGAATGCGACGAACTAACTAGTATCGCGAACTGTCTTCAAATATAATGAATTTTGGCGGGAACCATGCATTTCTTTTCGCTTGCCCACACCACTGGTCCTTGAAACATTTCCGGAGATATTTTTCACTTGGCATTCTTTGTCCCATCTTCGATCTTGCTTGTATTAATAATAATAATAAAAAAACATTTTTTCAGCTGAAAGTAAAGAGCAACATCAAGCAGTTCGTACTAACGAACTGTAAGTAAGGAGTGACTCGGCTCAATAGTAATCGAAACTCTAAAAAAAAACGGAATTTTGATACATTAAAGAATCAACTTATGCTGATTCCAAATGTGTGAGATTCATAAAGTTTAGTGTTACCCATCAAAAGCTACGAACCTGACAAAATTTGTCTTATTTTTGAAATAGGCGAGAAACACCACATGAAATTAAAGAAATCTTAATGAAAATCATACCATCAGATTCAGTTTACCACAGTGGACCCTACTGTAAAATTTTCAAGCTTCTATCTGCAAAAATGAGGAATTTTGTATTTCTTGCCAGAAGACAGATCGCGGATGCTTGTTTATTTATTTTTTCAAGGGGTGATTGTGTCGAAATAATGGTCCTAGAAGATCGGGAGAGGATGCATTTGAACGGAAATTAAAAGTTCTAGTGCCCTTTTAAGCGACCAAAAAGATTGGGAGGTAACTGGGCCCCCTGCCACGATCGTTTCCCCCTAAATTCTCTGATCAAAATTTCGAGATAGCCATTTTGTTCAGCATAGTTGAAAGACTAAATAAGTATGTCTTCAGGTGTAAAATGACCCCCCACAGTCCGTGGGGAGAGGCCTTTTAGTTATGAAATTCGCAAATTGTTTACGTATAGTAATTGTTATTGGAAAGTATATAGATTTTTTTTTTTTGGGGGGGGGGTTGTTTACTTGGGGTTGACTTCTGTAGTGAGAATTTTCCTTGGGGGGAGAGGGAATTTGGGGTGGTGGTGGTGAATTTTCCTGGGAAAATGTTACACTAGGGGGATTTGAAAGAATTAATATACGGAATTCTTTTTAATTGTCTTACATTCTCTTTGGCAAATTTTTCATGCGGACATATTCCGGGGTAATTTTCCAGGGGCTTTCTTCCACGGGTTTTGATTTCTAGGAAGTAATTTCCACGGAAGGGGGCATTTCTGAAGTTATCGACAAACTGATTAGAGATTAAAGTCTTAATCAAATGAAAGAAGGCAAAGAAGAATTTTTCATGCTGAATCTCCGCAAGGAATTTTACAGGGAGGGGAATATTAGCCAGGATGGAACTATCCGAAGGGAATTTGTGAGGGGGTGTGTGCACTTTACCTTCTACTGAGGAGTTTTCAGTGAGGGGGAGGAGTATATTTCATCGATTGTGAACCATATTTACTGGCATTATTTGAAAAACGGACAGAAATTATTCCATATATGAAGGATTGCCCCCTCCTCAATACCTTGCTCTTTTTGGTAAAGTCTAACTAATTGTCTCAATTTTTTAAGAGCATCTGTTGAAACATGGGGGCCGTTCAATTCGAATGGGGGGCTTTTTTAAAAGCGCTAACAGTTTTAGCGTAAAGAGCAAGTTATTGGGGAGGGGGCAACCCTTTATCTATGGAATTAATCTGCCAAAATTAATATGCAAATTGTTTTTTTATTTGTCATGTACGCTGAGCCAAATTTGAACCTGCATTAGTTGAAAAACGTTCTGAAATTAAATAGAAAAACAACGTTTTTAACTGAAAGTATGGAGCGACACTAAAACTTAAAACGAAAAGAAATTGTTCCGTATATGAAAGGGGTTGTCCACTCCTCAACGCCTCACTGTTTACACTAAGTATATTGTTTTTAGAAGTAGGGCTGTGACAAAGAGTCAAATTTTAGCTTAAAGAGTGAGACTTCGATGAGTGGAGAGCCCCATTCATATACGGAATATTTTCTGTTCGTTTTAAGTTTTAATGTCACTCCCTACTTTCAGTTTATTGTTTTTTATTTAATTCAAACTTAAAACGAACAGAAATCATTCCGCTGTGGCGGACTGCTCCCCCTTAACCAGTCGATGGTTACGATAAAGTTTTAAAGTTTTCGTGCGAAGTTTTAATGTTGCTCCTTATTTTCAGCTGAAAAAAAGTATATTTTTTATTTAGTTTTTGTTGTTGTTTGAATCATTCTCAGGCATAACCAAGACATGGCTTGGGTTACCGCCTCATAAATTTCTGATTTCTTGCTGTTAATTTATGTATAATAATAATTGTAAACCAATTGGTAGCGTTTCGTTCGATGTTGGATTGTAAATAATATTCTGAAAAAAACTTGAATATTTGGCAAAATTTTCGATGAACAGTGCATTTTCTTGAAAAATTTCTTAATAGTATTTTAACTACAGAACTTCAGGTGTACCGAGAGAGATATTATCAGTGGTGGTTTTAGAGGGAGAAAGAGGGGCACTTGCCCTGAGTGCAGAAATTTTAGGGGTACACGATTTCAAATAACCAATCTATCGGTTATAATCATTTTGTATTTTTTTAATTATTACTTTTATTAGAATAAAGTACAGGTCGCTATTGGAAAACGTGTGTTAATAAATAAAAATTTTGTTAAACGTTGGCCTGAAAACTTTCGGGGGACAGGGGTGAGGGGCGCTACTCAATGTTTCGACCGGGGTGCAAGAGAGGCCAGTGGATATTATTGTTTATATAGATGGAAATATGGCGTGACTTTAGATCTTCTATGTGGCTGAAGCTATTGCGATCTCTGCAAAATGTTCTCAATGTTTGAATGCATTATATATGTTACTGTGAATGTTCGAAATCTGGTTAATGTCGACATTCACCAATGAATGTCCGAAATCCTTTTTTCTCGGAAAGACTCAATTAGCTTTGCGGATCAGCTTTTTCAGTCTTTTAGCTTTGATGGCAAAAGTTGAAGTTAGGTTAAAATAGGTTGTAAATCTCATAAATGGGTTAAAAACCTAACCTAACGTGTCTCCATCAAACCTTGCACAAAACTGAAAAAGTTGACTGGCAACGCTGACTAATTCCAAGGAGAAAAAAGGTATTTCGGACATTCACCGGTGAATGTCGACAGTCTCCAATTTTGGACATTCACGATATCATATACGTATGTTTAAATACATTGAAACGTTTAATGTAAATAGGAAAAGAGAAATGATTCTGTTTAAAATTTCTGAAAACAGTGCTCCTGGTAGCACTCGCCATCCCCACAAGAAGGTTCTTGACAAGACTCATGACCCCCCCCCCCCAGCCGCCTTTTCAAATCTGTGCCGGCAGACATGTGAATATATTATTGTATGATGCATAGAAAAAAATTGTTGCAATGGACACTATTCCCCCCTCCCCCCGCACTCTAGCAATAATAATAAAGATGTGCACCAAAAAAATCCCCAGAAATCAAGAGGGATTAGATATCCAGTTCCCCCTTCCCCCAAGTTCATTCTGTATTTATCTGAAAGCTCAATGAGAGTAAGTATACTTTGGTATTATAATGTACTCTTCAATGCACATGCCCCCCCTGCCTACAAAATGACTTACCACCCCTCCTTCATAATAGCTGATACGCACTTACTTATCCTCGTGCGTAAATTTTTGAAATATAAAATAAATTAGTTCAGTTAAATGAAGCATTAAAATGAATTTCACAAACATTTTTCTGCTGTAAAAAGGGAGGTATCACCCCGCAGCACCCTTATTTAGGCTCAACTAAAACGAAGGGAGAGGGAAACTAACCCTTGTCTCCCCATACTTGTTTCTGTATTCATCTGAAGGCTCATGGAGAGTTAGACAAGTCGGGCATTTAAATGCGCTCTTTCTTATCTTACAAGCATTATATCTATTTTTTTATTTTCATTGCTGTTTGTTCAATGATCCTTTACGGTTTGACCTCTTAATAACTAATTAAATAAAATAAAATTCAACTGAAAGTAAGGAGCGACGTTAAAACTTAAACGGAATAGAAATTATTCTGTATATGAAAGGGGCTGTTCCCTCCTCAACGTCCCGCTTTTTACGCTAAAGTTTGACTCTTTGTCACAGTTCTACTTTTCAAAACAATAAAAAAAAACTTTAGCGTAAAGAGTGGGACGTTGAGGAGGGGACAGCTCCTTTCATGCATGGAATAATTTCCGTTCGTTTTGAGTTTTAATGGCAAAAGTCTTCTGGCAAAAAAACGCAAGATTCCACATTTTTGTAGATAGGAGCTTGAAACTTCTACAGTAGGATTTTCTTATACGCTGAATCTGATAGTGTGATTTTCGTTAAGTGTGATTCTATGACTTTCAGGGGGTGTTTCCCCCTATTTTCTAAAATAAGGTAAATATTTTTAGGCTCGTAACTTTTGACGGGTAAGACTAAACTTGATGTAACTTATATATTTCAAATCAGCATAAAAATACGATTCTTTTAGTGTAACTATTGGTATCAAAATTCCGTTTTTTAGAGTTTCGGTTACTTCTGAGCCGGGTCGCTCCTTACTACAGTTCGTTACCACTAACTGTTTGATA